>NW_016826286.1:0-3052 GCF_001698545.2 Rhinopithecus bieti
TTGTTTTTTTGTTTTGTTTTTTGAGATGGAGTCTCGCTCTGTCACCCAGGCTGGAGTGCTGTGGCGCGATCTCAGCTCACTGCAAGCTCCGCCTCCCAGGTTCAGGCCATTCTCCTGCCTCAGCCTCCCGAGTAGCTGGGACTACAGGCACCCACCACCACGCCCGGTTAATTTTTTTGTATTTTTTAGTAGAGATGGGGTTTCACCATGTTAGCCAGGATGGTCTCAATCTCCTGACCTCATGATCTGCCCGCCTCAGCCTCCCAAAGTGCTGGGATTACAGGCGTGAGCCACCGCGCCCATCACGCCTACCTAATTGTTTTTTATTTTTTGTAGAGATGAGGTCTTGCTATGTTGCCCAGGCTGATCTCAAACGCCCTGATAAACAAGGCTGTGGGTACTTCCTGGGGCTCTTTGCTTTGCGTTCTTTCTAGTCTGGCGCTGGAAAGAGCCACGGCTTCCAGCTTTGTCAGAGTGTCAGCTCACAAACGGTGATCTTCCCAAAACTTCTGTCTCCCAAAGTGCCGGGATCACAGGCGTGAACCCTCGCACCTGGCCTGCCCAAATGTGGTAGAATACACACGACATAAAATGCACCATCTTCACTATTTTTAAATCCACTGATGTCTTTATTCCCGGCTGTTGATCTTAGGAAAACACCAAGAAGCTGGTACTTGATTTGCTAAAAATGTCACAGATACAGCTTTACTTCATCCTCTAGAGAATCCCAGAAAATAGAAGGAATTATTATTCCATTTCCCGGAAGAGGAATGTGTGGCTAAGAAAGGAGGCACCACCTGCCCAGGTGTATCCAGCCTGGGTCCTTACTGCCCACAAGGCCCTGCACTGTCTCAGGGACCTTGCTCTGGACACCTGTCTCCACAAGCCAGAGACAGGATGAGAGGCGCCCCGGGCGGGACTGCCTCAGACGGTGTGCATGAAGGTGACAGTGCTGTACCTGGTACACAGCAGGTGCTTAATAAATATTCATCCACTTCTGAGACTGTTCTCACTGTTCTTTGTGATCTCACCATAGTGCCTCTCACCTGCTCCACAACAGTGCCAGCTCTTGATCCCCAAGGGCACAGCAGGGGCTCAATATGTATGAATGAATGAATGAATGGATGGATGGATGGATGGAGCAAACCTGCACCTGCCTCCCTATGGATATGAGTGGCACAAGGACAGCTCTGGTTCACCTCACATCTCCAGCACCTGGTCAGGTCTGAGATCACCTTTGCTAAATAAATGAGGTCCCACAACTCCCCCTTTCCTTGTTCATTTCCTGAGTACCCATTTACTGAGTGGGGCACATTGACTCTGAACAAGAAAGCTTTGGCCCTTTCAGTGCCAGACTAGAAAAGAAACAAGGGCTCAAGCCTGTAATCCCAGCACTTTGGGAGGCCGAGGCGGGCGGATCACGAGGTCAGGAGATCGAGACCATCCTGGCTAACACGGTGAAACCTCGTCTCTACTAAAAATACAAAAAATTAGCCGGGAGTAGTGGCGGGCACCTGTAGTCCCAGCTACTCGGGAGACTGAGGCAAGAGAATAGCGTGAACCCGGGAGGCGGAGCTTGCAGTGAGCCGAGATCGCGCCACTGCGCTCCAGCCTGGGCGACAGAACAAGAGTCTCAAAAAAAAAAAAAAAAGAAAAGAAACAAGCGGCCAGGCACAGTGGCTCACACCTGTAATCCCAGCACTTTGGGAGGCCGAGGCGCAGGGATCACAAGGTCAGGAGTTCAAGACCAGCCTGGCCAACATAGTGAAACCCCGTCTCTACTAAAAATACAGAAATGAGCCAGCCATGGTGGCACACGCCTATAGTCTTGGGAGGCTTAGGTAGGAGAATCGCTTGAACCCAGGAGGCAGAGGTTGCAGTGAGCCGAGATCGCGTCACCGCACTCCAGCCTGGGTGACAGAGCAAGACTCCATCTCAAAAAAAAAAAAAAAAAAAAAAAATTGCTAAAAGGCCAGGTCTTGCTCTGTCGTCCAGGCTAGAGTGCAGTGGCACAACCATGGCTCCCTGCAGCCTTGAACTCTCAGGCTCAAGCGATCCTCCTGCCTCAGCCTCCTGAGTAGCTGGGGCTATAGGCACACGCCAGGATGCCCCGCTAATTTTTTTTTTTTAATCTTTGGTACACACAAGGTCTCACTATGCTTCCTACGCTGGTCTCTAACTCCTGAGCTCATGCAATCCTAAGAGAAGAGATTGTAAATGTGGTCACCACAAAAACGGGTAAGTATTTGAAGTAATGCATATGTTAATTAGCTTGATTTAGTAATTCTACAATGTATACAATGTACATCATGTTGTACGTAATATATACAAGTGTACCTGTCAACTAAACAATAAATAATTTTAATGTATTCTTGAGTCTATTTAAAGATGAACAAGAATAGAAAAGCTAGAGTGTGGTCCCAGTCTTACATGAAAATATATAAATTCACACACACAAATCAATTAGAAACAAGACTGGAAAGAAACCCATCAAAACTTTAACAGTGATTCTCCTGGGGTTGGTGCAGATCAAAGGTGTTTAGTTCTTTTTTTTTTTTTTGAGACAGAGTCTTGCTCTGTCACCCAGGCTGGAGTGCAGTGGTGTGATCTTGGCTCACTGCAACCTCCGCTTCCCGGGTTCACACCATTCTCCTGCCTCAGCCTCCCAAGGAGCTGGGATTACAGGTGTGCACCACCACGCCCAGCTAATTTTTGTATTTTTAGTAGAAACAGGGTTTTACCATGTTGGCCAGGCTGGTGTCGAACTCCTGACCTCAAGTGATCCACCCGCCTCAGCCTCCCAAAGTGCTGGGATTACAGGCATAAGCCACCGCACTCGGCCAGTTCTGTCTTCGCTACACTGCAGTATTTTATAAATGTCCCATAACTAACACAAATTTATTTAACCATGGTGGGGGAGGTACTTGATCAATAAATACTTAATAAGGTCAGGCGCGGTGGCTCAAGTCTGTAATCCCAGCACTGTGGGAGGCCAAGGCGGGTGGATCACTTGAGCCCAGGAGTTTGAGACCAGCCTGAGCAACAGGGTGAA
>NW_016826286.1:7109-8383 GCF_001698545.2 Rhinopithecus bieti
AAAAAAAAAAAAAAAAAAGACATGATAATCATAAGATCCTTCACTTGGCTGACCACAGTGGCTCATGCCTGTAGCCAGCACTTTGGGAGGCCGAGGTGGGCAGATCACCTGTGGTCAGGAGTTGGAGACCAGCCTGACCAACATGGAGAAATCGCATGGAAAATACAAAATTAGCCAGGCGCTGGGCACGGTGGCTCACGCCTGTAATCCCAGCACTTTGGCAGGCCAAGGCAGGCAGATCACGAGGTCAGGAGATGGAGACCATCCTGGCTAACACAGTGAAACTCCATCTCTACTAAAAATACAAAAAATTAGCCAGGCATGGTGGCGGGCGCCTGTAGTCCCAGTTACTTGGGAGGCTGAGGCAGGAGAATGGCGTGAACCCAGGAGGCAGAGGTTGCAGTGAGCCGAGAGCGCGCCACGGAACGCCAGCCCGGGCGACCGAGCGAGACTCCGTCTCAAAAAAAAAATAAAAGAAATTAGCCAGGCGTGGTGGCACATGCCTGTAATCCCAGCTACTCAGGAGGTTGAGGCCGGAGAACTGCTTGAACCCGGGAGGCGGAGTCTGTGGTGAGCCAAGGTCGCGCCATTGCGCTCTAGCCTGGGCAACAAGAGCAAAACTCCGTCTCAAAAAAAGGATCCTTCACTTAACACATCAGCAAGAACCTCTGACACCTGAGGTAAAGTACTCACACGTTCCGAGGATTAGGAAGTGGACCCCTCTGTGGAGCCATGACTCTGCCCACCACACCCATGTCCCACAGAGGCTAATGCTGGAAACAAGCCAGTGTCCAGCAACAGGAGGCTGAGCAGGTAAACAGCACTGCACCCACAGGAGGGAAGGGCACCATGCAATACAGTGTCCACCAGCCACCGAGGCTAATTTTTTTTTTTTTTTGAGACGGAGTCTCGCTCTGTCTCCCAGGCTGGAGTGCAGTGGCCGGATCTCAGCTCACTGCAAGCTCCGCCTCCCAGGTTTACGCCATTCTCCTGCCTCAGCCTCCCCAGTAGCTGGGACTACAGGCGCCGCCACCTCACCCGGCTAGTTTTTTTTTTGTATTTTTTAGTAGAGACGGGGTTTCACCATATTAGCCAGGATGGTCTCGATCTCCTAACCTCGTAATCCATCCACCTCGGCCTCCCAAAGTGCTGGGATTACAGGTATGAGCCACCGTGCCCGGCCAAAATAACTCAAGATTTTATAGTAAAAGAAAAGTGGTTACCTGTGTGTATGCCTCTGTGTATCTCTGTTTTGGGGGAATAATAGTAATGTG
>NW_016826287.1:0-1088 GCF_001698545.2 Rhinopithecus bieti
TCAAATGAAGCATAGATTTAAACAGGTAAGGAGTACAATAAAAATGATATATATATGTATATATAGTACATATGTATGAATGTATACATATATACATACTTGATGTTTCGTATTTAATATTTGGCATTTCCTCATGGGAATATATCTATTCATTTCTGCATTAAAAAACAAATTTTGAAGCAAAAATGTTGTTCCTTTTACCTTTTGACATCTAGTTAATTATGTTTAGGAATAGGGGGCTTTAAGATTATAACAAAATCTACATAGTTATTCTGCTTCCTCCAAATACTATTGGTCCTAATAATTTTGAGATAGAGTCTCACTCTGTCACCCAGGCTGGAGTGCAGTGGCACGATCTTGGCTCACTGCAAGCTCTGCCTCCCAGGTTCACGCCATTCTCTTGCCTTAGCCTCCCAAGTAGCTGGGACTACAGGCGCCCGCCCCACGCCTGGCTAATTTTGTATTTTAGTAGAGACGGGGTTTCACCTTGTTAGCCAGGATGGTCTCGATCTCCTGACCTCGTGATCCACCCACCTCGGCCTCCCAAAGTGCTGGGATTACAGGCGTGAGCCACCATGCCCGGCCTCTCTTTTTAACACATTAAAAAGTCTAGTGTGAAGGGAGACAAATGTTTAATCTCTCCATTTGGATTGGTAAGGTATATGCAGTTTGTGTTTCTCTCGCTCTCTCTCTCTCTGTGTGTTCGCCCTGTTATATATTGTGTAACTCACCTCCCTGGAGATAACTTTAACAGACACACCTCAGGCCCTGGAAAGTGACCCAATACCTTGAAAATAGGCATCAGGCCAGGTTGACAGATGGATATCAGTTTGACAAGAAATATGCTGGGCTACAGATCATGTTAGTGCATCACAAGCCAAATTCTCCTTTGAAACCACTCAAAGGGAAGCCTGTGAATACTTGCATGCTTTTATACGTGAAGAGATTTTCTAATTAGGCTATTACGGTATTATCTTAAATGGATTACTTAGAAGTAAATTAGTTGTTCTTGTTTGTTGATTTACTTTTTTGTTAGACTTTGAGTTTATACATTTATCCATATACAACACGAAATCGTTTTTATATTG
>NW_016826288.1:0-1091 GCF_001698545.2 Rhinopithecus bieti
GCCACCTCGCCTGGCTAGTTTTTTGTATTTTTTTTAGTAGAGACGGAGTTTCAACGTGTTAGGCAGGATGGTCTTGATCTTCTGACCTCGTGATCCGCCCATCTCGGCCTCCCAAAGTGCTGGGATTACAGGCTTGAGCCATTGCGCCCGGCCTGTTTTTATTTTTTTGAGACAGGGTCTCACTCTGTCACCCAGGCTGGAGTGCAGTGACACAATCTCAGCTCACTGCAACCTTCGTCTCCCAGGATCAAACAATCTTCCTGCCTCAGCCTTCTGAGTAGCTAGGACTACAGGCCCACACCAACAAGTCTGGCTAATTTTTGAATTTTTTGTAGAGATGGGTTTTCACCATGTTGCCCAGGCTTGTCTTGAACTCCTGAGCTAAAGCAATCTGCCCACCTCAGCCTCCCAAAGTGCTGGGGTTACGAATGTGAGCCACCCCAGCTGGCCTCTCATCTTTTTAAAAAACTTATTTTTATTTCTTTTGAGACAGGATCAATCAAGCTCTGTTGCCCAGGTTGGAGTGCAGTGGGTATTCACAGATGTGATCATTGAGGACTATAGCCTCAAACTTCTGGTCTCAACCAATTCTCCTGATTCAGCCTCCACATTAGCTGGGCCTACAGAAACGTACCAGCACTCCCGGCTTCAATTTTCATTGTTACAGCAATGAACATTTATAAAGCACTTGCTACATGCCAGATATTGTACTAAGTACATCATACCTATTAACTAAGTTAATTATCTGCACACTCTGCAAAACTAAACATTATCCAAATCTCTATATTAAAAAATAGCTGGGGTGTTGGCTGGGCATGGTGGCTCACACCTGTAATCCTAGTACTTTGGGAGGCCAAGGCAGGCGGATCACGAGGTCAGGAGATCGAGACCATCCTGACTAACATGGTGAAACCCCGTCTCTACTAAAAATACAAAAAACTAGCCAGGTGTGGTGGTGGGTGCCTGTAGTCCCAGCTACTTGGGAGGCTGAGGCAGGAGAATGGCATGAACCTAGGAGGTGGAGCTTGCAGTGAGCCGAGATGGCACCACTGCACTTCAGCCTGGGCAACACAGCAAGACTCTGTCTCCAA
>NW_016826289.1:0-306 GCF_001698545.2 Rhinopithecus bieti
CCCATGTGGAATAAGAAAAGAGGGTGGCAGTATAAAAATCTGATTCCAAAGTTTGAGAATTTAAACAGCACCCAAGAAAATACAAATGCTATTAGTAAAAATGTGGTTATTTACAAATAAAATGTATAGTCTGTTTCAATTCACTATTTTAAATATAAATACTAATTGTTCGTAAATATTTAATAAACAGAATTCTGAAATATTTCTTTTTGACTAGGGTACACCATGCAAACTAACGGGGAAACCAAGGAGTCAATGAATCAAGAAATTGGAAACCTCAGGGTTATCTGTATGGCAAGAAATAAA
>NW_016826290.1:0-306 GCF_001698545.2 Rhinopithecus bieti
AAATATCTGGGCCGGGCGCGGTGGCTCAAGCCTGTAATCCCAGCACTTTGGGAGGCCGAGACGGGCGGATCACGAGGTCAGGAGATCGAGACCATCCTGGCTAACACGGTGAAACCCCGTCTCTACTAAAAAAAAAACTACAAAAAACTAGCCGGGCGAGGTGGCGGCACCTGTAGTCCCAGCTGCTTCGGGAGGCTGAGGCAGGAGAATGGCGTGAACCCGGGAGGCGGAGCTTGCAGTGAGCTGAGATCCGGCCACAGCACTCCAGCCTGGGTGACAGAGCGAGACTCCGTCTCAAAAAAAAAA
>NW_016826291.1:0-1235 GCF_001698545.2 Rhinopithecus bieti
AAAAACGGGGTGGGTATTGGTTGGTGGGGAACTGGATATTTGCTTGATGCCAGGAAAAAAACCTACCTGCACCAGGCAGTCACCACCTTACCCAAGTGACCAAGCATAGGAGCCCTCCCAGCAGGACAACAGTCATGTATGTTTTGATATGAAGCCATATAAATAGGCAGCACTATCTGTGAAATCCCCTTGCCAAAAATGTATAGCCTGACTAATCAAGCCTGTAGGCCAAACTTCTGGGATACAGAAAATACAGGGAACAGAGGAACAGTTAAGTGACACCAGGAGGAAGCCATCAGATACATAACAGATGCAGTAGATTCTACAAAACAAGGGAACAGTGTGGACTCAAATCAGTATCATGAGAAAACAAAAAGAGAGATAAGAAGGCTGTTTTAGATTAAAAGAAACTGAAGACATATAAAAACGAAATGTAACGCACAAACCTTGATTAAATCCTAGTTTTAAAAAGAAGCCATAAAAGCATTCTTGGGATAACTGGGGAAATTCAAATATTAGAACTAGATATTAGAGATTATAGAATTGTCATTAATTTTTAAGGTGTGCTAATAGTATCTTAATTACATAGGAGAATGTTCCCATTCTTAGGAGATGCATGCTAAGGTATTTAAAAGTGAAAGGTCATAAACTCTGCAACTGACCTTCACGGTTGAGGAAAAAGTTAAATTTACACAGACATATGTATAAGCTTTTACAAAAATATGTTTACTTTTGAATCTAGATACAAGATATATGGATGTTCACTATACTATTTATTCAAATTTCTTTATATTTAAAATGTTTCAAGCCAGATTTGGTGGTGTGTGCCTATAGTCCCAGTTACTAGAGAGGCTGAGAAAGGAATATGGCTTAAGGCCAGGAGTTCAAGACCAGCTTCAACAACATAAACGAGACTCAGTCTCTAATTTACAAAAAAAAATTTCATAAGAAAAAATGGCCAGGCACGGTGGCTCATGCCTGTAATCTTAGCACTTTAGGAGGCCAAGGTAAGCAGATCGCTTGAGCTCAGGAGTTTGAGATCAGCCTGGACAACATCGCGAAACCCCGTCTCTCCAAAAAGTACCAAAAATTAGGCAGGCATGGTGGCATGCACCTGTAGTCCCAGCTACTTGAGGGGCTGAGGTGAGAGGATCGCTTGGGCCCAGGAGGTTGAGGCTGCAGCAAGCCGAGATCACATCACTGCACTCCAGCCTGGGTAAAAGGGAGACTGTCTC
>NW_016826292.1:0-1447 GCF_001698545.2 Rhinopithecus bieti
CCTGCCTCAGCCTCCCCAGTAGCTGGAACTACAGGCGCCCGCCACAGCGCCTGGCTAATTTTTTGTCTTTTAGTAGAGATGGGGTTTTACCATGTTAGCCAGGATGGTCTCGATCTCCTGACCTCGTGATCCAACTGCCTCGGCCTCCCAAAGTGCTGGGATTACAGGCGTGAGCCACCGTGCTTGGCCAAGAATGATATATTTATATAGCATAATCACTACTGTTCCCAAAGTAAAAGACGATGACGGAAATAGAGGAAACTGAGTTATCATTATTACCCACTAGATATGGAAAGGACCATTGCAGACATTCACTTAAGCCATTATATTTCAGAATTGCTTTTCCTCCAAAATCTTGTTGAACTGTATAATAGAAATCTCTCCCCTTTATTTATTTATTTATTTTTGAGACAGGTCTCACTATGTTGCCCAGGCTACAGTGCAGTGGCATGATCACATCTCACTGCAGCCTTGACCTCCAGGGCTCAAGTGATCCTCCAACGGTAGCCCCTACCTCCAAGTAGCTGGGACTACAAGCACGTGCCATCATGCCCAGCTAACTTTTTTATTTTTTGTAGAGATGGGTCTTGCTATGTTGGCCAGGCTAGTCTCAAACTCCTGGCTTCAACTGATCCTCCTGCCTCAGCCTCACAAAGTGCTGGGATTACAGGCATGAGCCACTGCACCTGAGCAAACTCTCCGCCTACAGGTGCCCACCACCACGGCCGGCTAATTTTTGTATTTTTAGTAGATCTGGGGTTTCACCATGTTGGCATTTTTAAATCTCTTAACCTGGGAGGAAACCCGAGTGACACTGCCCCCAGAGGACTCTCATTGTGCTCTGTGGTCACCTTAAGGACAACACAGGTGATGTTTTCAACATGATCATATGATTTAGTACGTTAACACTAATACCTTTTGCCTGGATTGTGATAAAAGTATATTTACCCCGAATCCCCTTCCTCATCACTGGAAGTTAAATCTTCCTAAAAACATGCTTTTACTATTTAACCCAGGCAGAGGAGCAGCTGTGATTGTTGACTGAGCACCACCTTGTATTAAGGGAACAACATTTATTTTTAGGAATAGCTACCAAAGTTGTTAACTCTTTGGTACTCAAAAATCTTTCCACGACTGGGTGTGGTGGCTCATGCCTGTAATCCCAGCACTTTGGGAGGCTGAGGCGGGCGGATCATGAGGTCAGGAGATGGAGACTATCCTGGCCAACACGGTAAAACCCTATCTTTACTAAAATACAAAAAATTAGCCCGGCGTGGTGGGGTGCACCTGTAGTCCCAGCTACTCTGGAGGCTGAGGCAGGGGAATCATCTGAATCCAGGAGGTGGAAGTTGCAGTGAGCTGAGATTGCACCACTGCACTCCAGTCTGGCGACAGAGCGAGACTCCATCTAAAAAAAAAAAAAAAAACAAATCTTTCCAAGCTCCTC
>NW_016826293.1:0-1832 GCF_001698545.2 Rhinopithecus bieti
AAAAAAAAAAAAAAAAAAAAGTTAAAATAAACTGGAACATAATAAAAAAAAATGGGTCTAAATCTAAGTGGTACCCAGAATAGGATCCTGAAACAGAAACATTAGTGGAAAAATTGGTGAAATACAAATAAAGTGTATAGTGTAGTTAATATTGCTGTACTAATGTTAATTTCCTAGTTTTGACAAACGTACCATGGTTATATAAAATGTTGGCATTTGGAGGAAGCTGGATAAAGGGAACTCCCTGTACTATCTCTGTATATTTTCTGTAAATATAAAATTATTCTAAAATAAAAAGGTTTTAAACAGGGGTAACCAGTATGTAAAAGTTACATTTTTTATTGTATTTTAATATGCACATAATTGAACAACTTCGAGGCCTACTGTCTACAAAATGACTTTCCACAAATATCTAGTTCAGCACAGACCCCAAACGTGAAAAAGTTTCCATGGGACCACGTATCAGACAGACGGAAGCCACATTTGTACCCATAACCTGGATATCAGTGCTGCAGGCCAGGCAGGGGCCTTCAAGGAGGGTGACACCACCATCTGGGCAGAAACCACCTTGTTCTCCAGGCTCAGTGGAGCTTCCCTTAGTTCAGCAGAGACACGGGCTGAGCTGCCCACTCCTGTGGCTCCAACTGCAAAAGAACTGCAAAGAGGAGGAAACCGCAGCATCGGCTCACATCCAACCAGCAGCCCGAGCCAGTTCGCCCAACCACACCAACCAGACTTTGCAGGCAGAATCGGATTAACCAAGCAGCAACAGACAGATATCTGTGCAATTCTTGGAGAGTTGAGAATATTTTCATTCATATGATCTCATTTAGGCCAGGCGCCATGGCTCACACCAGTAATCCCGGCACTTGAGAGACCAAGGTGGGCAGATCACCTGAGGCCAGGAGGTCAAGATCCACGTGGCCAACACGATGAAACCCCATCTCTAATAAAAATACAAAAATTAGCGGGGGTCGGTGGCAGGTGCCTGTAGTCCCTGGTTCTCGGGAAGCTGAGTGAGGCAGGAGAATTGCTTGAACCTGGGAGGCAGAGGTTACAGTGAGCTGAGATTGTGCCACTGCACTCCAGCCTGGACAATAGAGCGACAATCTGTCTCAAAAACAAAACAAAACAAAAAAATCTAATTTAATCCTGATGACAGCCAAAGAATATGGGACATCTACCCTACCATCGCCCTACCTTCAATGAGTCCTAAACCCTTGTCACCTGAAGGTCCCTCTCTAAGTAGGAGATCATGGTGCCTTCTCCCCTCCAGGCACCCAAATACTTGACTTCCTCTAAGACTGGCTCTTCCATTAGGCTTCTGTGGCTTCACCCAGACCCGCACTAACAACTTCGCTCCTTCCCTCTGAACTTCTACACTATGATGAATCAGAAGATACAAGTGACATGAAAACACTTCCGGTGTTTTGTCAAAGGGGGGCTGTGCTGGCCAGGCATGGTGACTCATGCCTGTAATCCCAGCACTTTGGGAGGCCGAGACAGGCAGATCTCCATAGCCCAGCGGTTCAAGACCAGCCTGTACAACACGGTGAAACCCCGTCTCTACAAAAAACACAAAAATTAGCCGGGTGTGGTGGCGCTCACCTGTAGTCCCAGCTATTTGGGAGGCTGAGGTGGGAGGATCACTTGAACCCAGGAGGCGGAGGTTGCAGTGAGCCGAGATAGAAATCGAGCCACTGCACTCCAGTCGGGTAATGGAGTAAGACCTCGTCTAAAAAAAAAAAAAAAAAAAAGAGAGAGAGGAAGGAATAAAGAAAAGAAAGAAGAAAGAGAAAGAAAAAAGGAAGGAAGGAAGGAAGGAAGGAAGG
>NW_016826294.1:0-1446 GCF_001698545.2 Rhinopithecus bieti
TAGAGACGGGGTTTCGTCATGTTGGACAGGCTGATCTCAAACTCCTAACCTCAGGTGATCCAGCCCCCTCGGCCTACCAAAGTGTTAGGATTACAGGCGTGAGCCACTGCGCCTGACTGCTTGCCTTTTTATCTTCATAACGTTTTAAAATTTATGGTTTAATTTGCACAGTTAAGGAAAAAAAATAGGGCCAATTCTTTTGCTTTATAGCCAAAGAAAAAGGGATAAACTAAGAAGAGGAACTGGCCAAAACCATACTCCCATCACATACTCCCACTTGTCTTCTTATATGACATCACAGCCTTTGTTACATTGCATGTAATCATCTGTCTACTTGTCAGTCTCCTGGACTATCAGCTCTTTGTGGGCAGAGACTGCATCTTATTGTCATTGTCATCCCTGTGCCTGGCATGATGTCTGAAATTTACTACGGATTTAATAAATGTTTATTGAATAAATAAATGACATTTTGTTTATATGTCAATAAAATGAATAAATTCATTTTGATGTGAATTTTTATTCCAAAATGCTGGAATCTATTTTCTTTTAATTCTTTAAAGTGAATGAGAAAAGAAAAGAAACAGGCAGAAATAAAAGAAAATCACCCTTTAGATTAACCCAAGAATTATCACTGTACTTTTGCAGAAATTATAAAAATAATCATTACAGTGAGTATCTATTGGGCTGCTGGGTATTTGTGATCAGCATTTCACATTTAATCCTCACAATAACCTTATGTGGTAGATATTATTATTGCCCTATTTTATAAATGAAGAAACTGAGGCATAGAGAGGTTACATAACTTGTCCTAGGTCACCAAGCTATTAAGAAGCAAAACTGTAATCTGAACTCATGTGCTTAATCTGTATGAAGAAAAAGGGTTTACTTTAACCTTATGGTTTTTTGAATTTTTCTTTTCTTTCTTTCTCTTTCTTCATTTCCCTCTCTCCCTCCTTCTTTCCCTTCCCTCCACTCCCTACCTCCCTTCCTCCCTTCCTTCTTTCCTTCTTTTAAGTTAAAGTTTCCACTTATTGGCTGGGCCTGGTGGCTCAGGCCTATAATCCCAGCACTCTGGGAAGCTCAGGCAGGCGGATCATCTGAGGTCAGGAGTTCCAGACCAGCCTGACCAACATGGTAAAACCCCATCTCCATCGGAGTCTTGCTCTGTCACCCAGGCTTGAGTGCAATGGCATGACCTCGGCTCACTGCAACTTCTGCCTCCTGGGTTCAAGTGATTCTCCTGCCTCAGCCTCCTGAGTAGCTAGGATTACATGTGCCTACCACCATGCCCAGCTAATTTTTGTATTTTTAGTAGAGATGGGGTTTCACCACGTTGATCAGCCTGGTCTTAAACTCCTGACTTCAGGTGATCCACCCACCTCAGCCTTCAGAAGTGCTGGAATTACAGGCATGAGCCACCACTCCTGGCTGCCAGATTCTTATGAA
>NW_016826295.1:0-1449 GCF_001698545.2 Rhinopithecus bieti
GATGGGGTCAGGGAGTGGGGCAGGGTGGGGGCAGGGATGGGGCAGGAGGAGATGGGGCAGGGGACGGGAAAGGAGCCTGCCCCCCCTTCCTGCATGCCACAGCCAGAGGACGTGAGACTGGTGGCAGGGAGGGGCAGTGGGGGTGGCGAGCTGCTGGACACTGTCCATCCTGTCCCCCAAGGCGCATGCCTGTGTCTACCAAGCCTGTGGAGGATGATGTGGACGTGGCTAGCGAGCGGCAGCGAGTGCTCCGGGGAGACGCCGACAACGACATGGTCAAGATTGAGAACCTGACCAAGGTGGGCTCTGAGCGTTTGGAGTGGGGCCTGGGTGGGGTGGGCCAGGGCCAGGGCCAGGGGCGTTGGGGCCCCAGCAGTAGAGGTGGAGCCTGGGTGGGTATGGCCCTGAGCTCTGGGGGTGGGGCCTGCATGGGGTGGGGCAATGGGGCATGTGGGCAGGGCCCTGGGCTCTGGAGGTTGGGCAGGGCCTGGGTGGGGTGGGGCCAGAGGGGCAGGGTGGGAGCAGGATGGGGTTGAGGGTGTTGCACCCCACACCCCCATGCCCCCATGCCCCGCTGAGCGGACAGGCTCCTGGCCAGGTCTACAAGTCCCGGAAGATTGGCCGCATCCTGGCCGTTGACCGCCTGTGCCTGGGTGTGCGTCCTGGCGAGTGCTTCGGGCTTCTGGGCGTCAACGGTGCGGGCAAGACCAGCACCTTCAAGATGCTGACCGGCGACGAGAGCACGACGGGGGGCGAGGCCTTCGTCAACGGACACAGGTGCGGCGGGAGCCCTGGGTGGGCGGGGCCGCCGCGTCCCCACGCGCTGACAGCCGCCGTGTCCTCAGCGTGCTGAAGGAGCTGCTCCAGGTGCAACAGAGCCTCGGCTACTGCCCGCAGTGTGACGCACTGTTCGACGAGCTCACGGCCCAGGAGCACCTGCAGCTGTACACGCGGCTGCGTGGGATTTCCTGGAAGGATGAGGCCCGGGTGAGGATCTGCAGGGCAGGGCAGGGAGCCAGCACGCTGGGCGCCCCTGCCTGCGCTGACATCTGCGTTCTCCGGCCAGGTGGTGAAGTGGGCTCTGGAGAAGCTGGAGCTGACCAAGTACGCAGACAAGCCGGCCGGCACCTACAGCGGTGGCAACAAGCGGAAGCTCTCCACGGCCATCGCCCTCATTGGGTACCCAGCCTTCATCTTCCTGGTAAGCCCTGGGTGGGGTGGGGGGCGGCTGCCTGGCCTTTGACTTCCTGGTGAGCACGGGCAGGGGCAGCGTTCAGGCCGGGGTGTGTGGGCCTGGCAGCGGCTGAGCCTGCCGCCCATCTCCAGGACGAGCCCACCACAGGCATGGACCCCAAGGCCCGGCGCTTCCTCTGGAACCTCATCCTCGACCTCATCAAGACAGGGCGTTCGGTGGTGCTGACATCACACAGGTGAGGGCGCCCCCACCCC
>NW_016826296.1:0-307 GCF_001698545.2 Rhinopithecus bieti
TGTATATGTACCACGTTTTCTTTATCCAGTCTATCATTGATGGGCATTTGGGTTGATTCCATGTCTTTGCTATTGTGAATACTGCTGCAATGAACACACACATGCATCTTTGTAACAGAATGATTTATATTCCTTTGACTATATACCCAGTAATGGGATTGCTGGGTCAAAGGGTATTTCTGGTTCTAGATCTTTGAGGAATTACCCCACTGTCTTCCACAATGGTTGAACTAATTTACATTCCCACCAACAGTGTAAAAGTGTTCCTATTTCTCCACAGCCTCACCAGCATCTGTTGTTTCTTGAC
>NW_016826297.1:0-2163 GCF_001698545.2 Rhinopithecus bieti
GAGAAAGGAGAGACTCCCCGACGTCTCAGGACCCCCCACTCCCGTATTTACGCAGTGCCCCGGGGCACTAGACAGGACCCCGGGACTGCAGGGCGACCCCACTCGGATCAAGCGGACAGGGGGTACTGGGCTGTTTCTGTACATTGAGGGGCCAGAGGTGGACTTTTAAGGCCCCCCCTCCCCACCCCCCCATCACCCCCGAGCTGGCCGGGAAGTTGGAGGAACGAGCCAGGGGGGAGGGAAGGAATGAAGAAGTGACGTGCGCAGAGGCCGGCCAGCGCGCCTCTTTCCCCTTAAAGATGTACGACTCTGGGTGCACGGTGAGCTGCTGGTCCCACAGCACCCTCGCTCCCTTCTCCCCTCAGAGCCAGGCAGGGACTGCGGGTTCCCAGCTAGAGGGGCTTCTGTGCAGCCGTCCTTTCCTTGGCGAGAAGGGCCCAGGCTAACACAGGAGGCTCCAGAATTTGCTCTCTTCAGCACCCAAGGGGCAGGGACGGGGTGGCCTCGCCTGCGTGTCTCTCCAGCACCCCAGGAGGACGAGCCCAGGCGGATTCTCCAGCTGGCCAGATAAACCCTTGCAGCCTCCCCCTGGGTATCCAATAATTTCCACCTGCCTCAGGGGTGTGCCCTTTTCACAGATCTCAAGACCGAGGTACGGCGAGGGGGGCTTGGAGCTAGGCCATCTGGCCCCGGAGCCCACATTCTGTTCTCCTTCTAGAATAACAGGGCAGAGACCTGGCCTGCCTCGGTCTGAGCCCCTAGGGCATCTGATGACAGGGCCCCAACCCTCCCCCGGTTCACTCCCTGGATCCTCCCAGGCTTGTTCAGAGGTTACTGTGTCTCTCATTCCCACCCCAAGGGTTCTCTCCCCTATAAAGTGGCTTACAGGTGCCCATCCTGTAGGACTGCTGGGGATAAGGACAATGACCTTAGCAGAGCCTTGACCTTCAGTCAAATGTCCACTAAAGACATTCTTAGAAAGCTTGGCCATTTCGTCTCATCTCTCCAAGCTTCCCAAGGACAAATGATACCCTCTCACCAAGCTGGGGCAGGTGCCCCAGGACCAGGGGCACAGAAGATACCAGAACCCATTATCCTCAGGTGTTGCAGGAGAGGAAACTGAGGCCCAGAGAACGGAAGCCACTTGCCCAGGGCCCAACAGGTAGACTAGGAGGCAGCAGAATTCCTGGAGCATAGGTTCCCTGCCCCGCCCCCCCACAGACTTCTCTCTGCGTGAGGGTGACATTATTTAAACAGTGCTTAGCACATCACGAACACTCCATAAATTTTGTGTGTGTGTGTGTGTGTGTGTGTGTGTGTGCGTGTGTGTGTGTGTGTGTGTTTTAAACCCACCGTGCAGCTGTGGGGAGCATTTGAATTAAATGGTGAGAAGTGTATCTGGAAATCCACATTACCAATATAACGTGAAGCAGTATTTTATTAAAACACGCTAGGGACACGTATAGGGTGAAATCTAAAATTCACAGACATTTAAAAGTTGCGATTGACTTCAGACAATCCTCCTAGACTTCCAGACCCCGTGCCTTCCACCCTCCCTCCCCTGCACAGCCCACCCTGCCTGCCACCTTCATTCAGCAGCTTAGAATCCTTTGGAAGGTGACGTTTAGAGACCACAGACTGCCCCTCTAGGAACCTCGGTTTCCTCATCTGTAAAATGGCTATGGCAACAGGACGCATCTCGGAAGGTGGGGAAGGTTGGAGTCTTTAGATAGCCTGTGGGAAGGGTGTGTTAACACTATTAGCGGTGGCTGCAGGGAGCAGCTTCTGCAAGTATATGAACAGCAGCCTATATCCCAGTTTGAGTGGGAAGGGACCCCCCCGCAGCACACACAGTTGGTTCCCTAAATCCACGCAGCAGGCCAATGCAGCTCAGGCTCCATACTTGGGTCTATGTCTCCTCCAGCCAGCAGCTTCATCTCTCTGCACCTCGGCTTTCCCCTCTGTGAAATGGGGCGACGCCAGCTCCTAACTCTCTGGGTTGTAGGCGAGTCAGCAAATACCTGCCCCTGGTTACAGCAGGGAACCGTACATCGTAGTTTCTTTAAAAAGGCAGTTGGTGGATTTAGACCTGTGTGTGGAGGTCCTGGAAGATGGGTGCACGATTTAGCTCCTGGCACTTTCCAGCACAATCTGGCTCTTTTT
>NW_016826298.1:0-2431 GCF_001698545.2 Rhinopithecus bieti
CGGCGGTGGGGCCCCTCCGGGCGGCCAGGCGGAGCTGCGCGACGCGGCGCACACGGCGTCTTGGCGGGGAGGAGACGGGCCGCGGAAGAAATATAAAGGAGGAAAGGAAAAAGGAAAAAAAATAAAGTGATAAGTTTCAGAAAGTCGCCTCGCCTTTCAGGATCGGGGGGTGCCGACGAAGTGGCCAGAAATGAAATCGGGAGTAGCCCCTTTTCAGTGAAAAGTAAAATCCATACTCCTTCCGCCGGCGGCTTCAGGCTCCTGGGACCTGGCTCGGAAAAGTGACCGGCGGCGGTGGCGCGCTGCGCCCCAGCCCAGACTCTGCCTCGGCGGCTGCCGGGTCCTCCCGAAACCGGGCAGGGCTCCTCGGCTGCGCCCGGACAGCGTAAATACAAACCTCTTAAGTGTATTTTATTTCTGGGCGTCAGATGCTCCGGGGTTTAAAACCGTGAAGCCTTGCCACAAGCGGTCCGAAGTATCTCCCAAAACACTCTGGCACTATCTGATCCGCAAAGTTTAATATTTAACCTTTTGGAGACCTCGCCTCCCTTTTCCGAGTTTGGTTTTTCCTGAGCTTGCCTTGAACCGCCGACGGAATGGTGTTTTCTGGGGTGGGAGGAGGGAGGGTCCAAAGCGGGTTTATTATTTTAAAGAGGCTCGTGGTCCCCCCCCTTTTTCCCCCCGGGGGCACTATGAGTCCCAGAGCTCAAGTCCGAGGACCCGAGACGTGGCATTCTCGCCTAAGGACTGGAAAGAATCCTACAAAACAAGCTTTGGTTTCATTTTCCAACGCCCTGGCCTGAGATCCTGCAGCCCGAGGACGTGGCCTGGCGTGGGGGATTTGGGGGATGTCAAGAGGGGAAAGAAAGGGATCAAGGGTCTCGCTTCTACTCCTAGCTCCCCCCCCCCACACCCACCCTCCCCAAAAAAATAACCTACAAAGAAAACCTTTGCAGCGCGGGCCGGCCAAGGGGCGCCTCCCCACCGTTGGGTAAATCCCCCTGTAGTTCCAGTTTAAAACTGTTTGTTTAAAAGCTTTGTCGTTTGCGGATTCTCTTGGGGATGGGAGGGGGTCTTGGAGCCCACCCTCCCTCGATCTGTCTGTCTGCAGCAGCTCACATTCCTGATTCTGGGAGGCCTGGGCGCTCTTAGAGCCGCCGATCACGCCAAAGCCACCGGCTCCCGGGTGCCCGCCCAGCGCCCTGTACTCTGCGCCCAGCCCCCCAAGCAGGAGACCCCCTCGGCTGCAAAACCCCTGGCCAAACCCGCCGGCCTTCCTCTCCAGCCTCCCTCCCCAACTTTGCTAAGGGTGCCTATTTTAACCCGGTTTTGGTTACAAACACCCCCTCCCTCCCTCCCTCGCTCTCTCCCATCAGGCTCTGGTTACCAGATCCGCGTTTACTTTGGAAAAATCTAAGATCGCCACATCCGAGGATACATGTCTTAAGGAGGCGATGAGCTTCCCGTGATTTTTTTTTTTTTTTTTTTTGGTAAGAGATTCTTTGGATAGCTTTTTAAAAGCCAGCGCCTCGTAGTATGCCCAGGCGCCCCAGTTCGGGGAAGTCGGGGTGAAGCCCCCAGGAACACCCTCGCACTGGCAAAGAAGCTGCATCGGCCATCTGCGGGCTCCGCTGCGTTCTCCCTACTTTTCTCCCCCTCTTAAATGGAGTTAAAATGGCTGAATTCCGGCTTTTAATTAAAAACAGCCTATAATCGAAAACGTCTCGGCGTCCCGGGCTCCCCCGCCGCCTGCTGGGAACCGAGAGAGGAACCGCCGCCCCTCGGCCGGGCCAGGCGGGCCGGAGCGGGTCTGGGGGCTCGCGTGGGCGCCCGGGGCGCAGCAGCCCACCCCCACCCCTCCCAGGGCGCCCCCTCCCAGCCAGCCCTGGTCCCCGATTCTGTAATCGGGAGCCAGACAGTAGCGGGGATCCCCCCGCGCACCCGGAGGGGCAGGCGTGGTTGGGGGGCGAGCTGGAGAAGTTTGAAGACCATCGCGCCCGGCCGGGGGCCGGCAGGCTGACCGGCGGCGTACCTGGCGCGGCTGGGTTCACGGCTCCGGGCTCCGGCGACAACGACTCCGGCGGCGGCCCCGGCTCCCGGCGCAGCTAGGCGCCCGTGCTGCCTGCCATCCCGCGGCCGCCGCTCCCCTCCGCCACCCGCAGCCGCCTCACACTTTTTGCCCGCCTTTCCTTTTTTTGGTAGAAAACCGCTCCCCGGGCCGAGCGCTCGGCGCGCCAACTCCTCCGCCCTCCCGCGGCCCGGCTCCCGCAGCCCCCGGAAAAGCCAGCTTTCCTCCCGCCGAGCTCCCCGCTTTTTAATAAAATCCAGGTAGCGCCGGTTTAAAGAATCCCAAATCTCCATATACAGCCCGGGATTGGAAAAGGTACATTACACAACCCCCCTTTCAAGTTCCTCTCGCTGGATCTAAAAA
>NW_016826299.1:0-18814 GCF_001698545.2 Rhinopithecus bieti
TTTTGTCCTTTGTAAACCTGCTTCTTTCTCTTCATCTCTTTTCTTGGTCAGAGACACCCAGGAAATTGTTCCTGACCAAGTGAAGTGAGGTGCCTTATTAGATCCCATTTGAGTCACCTTATACATTGAAAATCATTTTAAACAACGAAAATCACACTTGTGCACATAGTTTACCTTGCTTACTTGCTTAAAGTAAATATGCTACAACACAATTTGGACTAAAACATGGAAATTTACAGTTATTCTTTGCAGTTTCCTAGTGAATTATTATTTTTTAGACAGACACTTAAAAGCCTACAAAGTATCCAGTGTTTCCACAGGTTTCATTTAATCTTAACCGTTCTGGGAAAGTTTTCATTTCTTTGTTTTACAGATGGCAAGACTCAGACTCAGGGAATTAGATACGATATCCAAGGTCCTCTAGATTCCCAGGCTCTGTCTGCTAGATCACATTTGCTTATGTACTTCTAACTGACTATGACTGGAATATATAATTTTATAATCCATGTGTGACAACACTGCCTATGTGGCTTTTTTTTTTCTTTTTTTCTTTTTTTTTGGGTAGCCTCATTAATGCATTAATGTTCTCTTGTCTGAAGTTGTAAGTTTCTAAGAAAACAAGGTAGCAATGAGAAATTGGACAATGTCTGGAACTTCTTCCTCAGCCCTTACTGTTGTCATTCTGCTAGGTATCAGTTGTAGTGATTGTACCCCAAGCCATAGTAACTTTCTTAAACTAGAGGCTCCTGAAAATATTTTGAAGAGTATTTTTCTAAAACTGTAAGCTGCAGTTGGGCAATAACAAACATTTTTATTTCCTACTGGATTGATTACAGTAGTCAACATTATTGATGTCTTCTAAGGGCTCTTTAACATGCTTATTTACTGAAATGTGTTTTGTAGCTTCGTCAGCAATTGAAGTGGTTGATATGTGAACTCTGCAGATTATATAACCTTCCTAAGCACCTGGATGTTGGGTAACAGTTATGATATGGTAGAAAAGGATACTGAGAGAATGGGGGCAGACCTACCTTAAATAGAGTGGGGAGGTGGCACTAAGCTAAAACTGCCAGGATGAAAAGAAGTCAGACATAAAGAGTGGGCAGAGGATATTATCAAGCCAAGACACTGAGTGTGTAACATCCCAGAGGCAGGAGAGAGAGGGATGTTTCTGAGGATCTGAGAGCTCCATGAACCAGCACAGGGGGTTGCAGGGTGTGGGGGTCATGGTATAATCTAAGAGAGGCCGTCAGAGGCTCGATCTTGCTGGCCTGGTAGGTCCTGATAAAGAATTTGGATTTTACTTTATTTGCAGTAGAAAGCTCGTAATAGTTTTACGCAGGGGAGTAAACATAATCTTAAGGATGTTTTAAGAAGCTTATGTTTGAGGCAAACATTTTATCCTTTGCTTTAACATTCGTTCTCTCTCCTTCTATAATTTTTTTTTCTGAACAGTTTGAATGTAAGTTACATACATCATAACTAAATACTTTGGCTTATTTTTACTAAGAATGGAAATCTCATATAACTTTAGAACAATTATCAACTTCATAAATTTACATGAACACAATACTTTTATCTGATATACCATCTGTATTCCAATTTTTTTAGTTTGTCTAACAGTGTTCTTTATAGCAATTTTACCCCTTCCAGAATCCAATCTGGGGTGAGGTATTGCATTTAATCATCATGACTTTAGTATCATTTAATCTGGAGCATTCCAGATTTTGTCTTTCATTATATAAACATTTTTGAAGAATACAGTTTCTCCCTCCACGATTAAAAACAAATGTTCCTCATTTTGTGTTTATGTGCTGTTCCCTTGTGATTAGATTGGGGTTATGTATTCTTGCTATAAATTCTATACAGGGATGTTATACCTTCTTTAGAATATCACATCTGGAGGTAAAGTCCACCTGCTCCTCATCGGTGATGTTCATTTTGATCACCTGATCAAGGTATTGCCTGATTTCTCTATTGTATAATTACTTTTTGTTTTCTCCCTTGCAACTGGTTAAAAGCCTGTGGGGGAACATTTTATGTCCATGCCAGTATCCTGCTGCTTTTCAGCACTATTCCCTAGGTTGAGCATGATTATTCTTGTCTGATCCAGTCTTTACTATGAAGGTGGCAAAGTGATGGTTTTCTAATTTCCCATTTGCCTCTGTGTTTGCCATTTAGTCCGTGGCATAGACTATAAACTGAGCTCTGGCTTCTCTCCCATTTTTTCTATTATTGTTTGGGCTCATGAGTTCCCATATTTTTTAATGGTTTACAATTCATTACTTAATTATTTCTGAAGTTCAGTTGGTTTGGCTGGTAGGATCCCTTTAAGCTGGTTCCTATGTCCTTGTATCATGTTCCCATCATTTTTGTGGAGAGTGCTTCCTTAATTTCCAGCAAAACAAGATGCTCTAGGCTTATCTTGAACCTATATGTCTGATATCATTTGGACAGTTGTCCCCTCCAAATCTCATGTTGAAATTTCATCCCCAGTATTGCAGGCAGGGCCTAGTGAGAGGTGTCTGGATCATGAGGACAGATCCCTCATGAACGGCTTGGTGCTGTCCTCATAGTAATGATTGAGTTCTCGCTCTTAGCACCTGTGAGAACTAATTGTTTAAAAGAGCCTGGCATCTCTGTCCCCTCTCTCTTGCTTCTGCTCTCTTGTCATGTGACCTTTGTACACGTGGGCTCCCTTTTGCCTTCTGCCATGAGTGGAAGATTCCTGAAACCCTCACCAGATGCAGATGCTGACACCATGCTTCTTGTACAGCCTGCAGAGGTGTGAGCCAAATATACCTCTTTTCTTTATAAATTATCCAGCCTCTAGTATTTCTTTGTAGCAACATAAATGGACTACAACAATGTCCCAGCTCTGAAATAGGCCTTTCTGCCAGGAGCCCTTTAATGGGGAAACGTATTAGAAATCGGGACCTTTATTTATTGGTTATCTCCTTGTAAATAACCAAATTCATTGTTTTCTAGTTTATTTTCTGTTTCTTTTTGTGTTGGTAAGCAGATATATGCTATGCATGTTTTCTATTTTCTCTTTTTTCTTATACACCATGTAACATACTACGTGTGTACACTTTTAAAAAAAAAATTTTTTTTTTGACAGAGTTTCACTCTGTTGCCAGGCTGGAGTGCGGTGGCGTGATCTCGGCTCACTCCAACCTCTGCCTCCCGGGTTCAAGCGATTCTCCTGCCTCAGTCTCCTGTGTAGCTGGAACTATAGGCGTGCACCACCACGCGCAGCTAGTTTTTGTATTTTTAGTAGAGACGGGGTTTCACCATGTTGGCCAGGATGGTCTTGATCTCTTGACCTTGTGATCTGCCTGCCTTGGCCTCTGAAAGTGCTGGGATTACTTGCGTGAGCCACCCTGCCGGACCTGAACAGTACTTTTTTGCTTCATAATATCTCTTGGAAATCATTCCATATCAGTTCAGAGATCCTCTTAGTTATTTATTTTTTTTTTTTTTGAGGCGGAGTCTCGGTCTGTTGCCCAGGCTGGAGTGCAGTGGCTGGATCTCAGCTCACTGCAAGCTCCGCCTCCCGGGTTCACGCCATTCTCCTGCCTCAGCCTCCCAAGTAGCTGGGACTACAGGCGCCCGCCACCTCGCCCGGCTAGTTTTGTATTTTAGTAGAGACGGGGTTTCACCGTGTTAGCCAGGGTGGTCTCGATCTCCTAACCTCGTGATCCGCCCGTCTCGGCCTCCCAAAGTGCTGGGATTACAGGCTTGAGCCACCGCGCCCGGCCAGTTATTTTTTTAACAACTACATAGTGCTCCATTTTGTTTGTGTACTATAGCTTATTGAACCAATCCCCTATGAGGTACTTTATAATTACAAATACTCTTACATTGAATTTGTGTGCATATGCATTTTTGCATTCTTGTATCTTCAGAATAAATTTCTAGAAGTGGGATTGCTGGGTTGAAAAAGAAATGTATATTTAGTGTTATTAGAACATTGTCATTGCTTTATTTTGCTGTCATTTTCTCGATTTTCAATTGAGAATTTATTTCCATTCTTTTGTTTTTAACAATATAGGAGTTAGAGTTACGAATTTTTTCTGATTACTGATCTATGTATTGCATAGATTTGTAGTATTTTCATTACCATTATTTTAAAGAAAGTCTGTACTTTCCTTTTCATTTCCCCTTTCAATAAAGATATGCTTAAGAGTTTTAAAATTTCCATGTGAAAAGGCTTTTATTATTGTTTTGTTTTAATTTCTAATTTTATTGCATTAGGGGCTGAGAGTGTTTTACCTAATATTTCTACTTTATGAAACCTACTGAGGTCTTTCTTGAGCCCTACTGTATGATTAATTTATATGAAGAATCCATACATTTATTTAAGAGGAAGATGCATCTTCCATTTTCAGGGTATAGTTTATATAGATAGTTAGATATTTATATATACATACTGATAATGTGAATATGTTCAAAATATCTACTTTTTAATTATATTGTTTGGATCTTTTACATCCTTACTTTTTTGTGTGTGCACTTGAATGTACTCAGAATGGTTTGTTATTTTCCTTTTTTTTTTTTTTGAGATGGAGTCTCACTCTTGTTGCCCCAACTGGAGTGCAATGGCACGATCTCAGCTCATCACAACCTCCACCTCCTAGGTTCAAGCAATTCTCCTGCCTCAGCCTCCCGAGTAGCTGGGATTACAGGCATGTGCCATCATGCCCAGCTAATTTTTTGTATTTTTAGTAGAGATGGTCAGGCTGGTGTCGAACCCCTGACCTCAGGTGATCTGCCCACCTCGGCCTCCCAAAGTGCTCGGATCACAGGCCTGAGCCCACGTGCCCAGCCTTGTTATTTCCCTTTTATTCGTGTGTTTCTCTTTCTCCTTTAGCTTCCTGTGGTTTTTTTCAAATTACAGGTGCATAGATATTCATAATTGCTATATTTTCATTGTGGAATGTGGCACTTAACATTACAAAATGTCCTTTTTTGTCTCATTTAATGCTTTTTTGCTTGAATAACTTTTTAGTATATGTCTCAAATATTGCATGGGACATATTTATATAAACATTATTTTTTGTTTATCTGAAGTTCAAATGTAAATAGGCACTGTATATTTTATCTGGCAATCCTAAATACAGAAAAGTCCTAGAAACAAGGACTGCTGCCAGGACCCACATTGTGTGATTTAAATTACAATTCCTATTAAAACTTACTGGGCTGGCTGGGCGCAGTGGCTCAAGCCTGTAATCCCAGCACTTTGGGAGGCCGAGACGGGTGGATCACGAGGTCGGTGGATCACGAGGTCAGTAGATCGAGACCATCCTGGCTAAAACGGTGAAACCCCGTCTCTACTAAAAAAATACAAAAAAAACTAGCCGGGCGATGTGGCGGGCGCCTGTAGTCCCAGGTACTCGGGAGGCTGAGGCAGGAGAATCGCGTAAACCCAGGAGGCGGAGCTTGCAGTGAGCTGAGATCCGGCCACTGCACTCCAGCCCGGGCTACAGAGTGAGACTCCGTCTCAAAAAAATACATAAATAAATAAATAAAATAAAAAAAAACTTACTGGGCCACCTTGGAGAAATGATAGATTCCTTGAAGATGAGCCTGGAACATTTTATCAAACTGAATGTCAAGGAAGCAATTAAATGTCTCAGAAGTCAACTTAAAGAAGCTTCTGCTCCACAAGAGTGCAGAACCATCTGTAAATCATGGCCACATTTTACCTTCCTCAGTCAACTGGGCATATAAAGCTTTTCATGAGGCCACAGAAGTTGTGGTCATCTGGGTGACTTGTTTATGCCAAAAACTTGTACATAATCTGTTTGAGACAGATCTGGCATATGCCTCTTTTATTTAATGATAGGATGCTGCTGTATATACCCAACCTTATGGCTTGATGGGTCAAATAACATTCAATTCATGGAGGGAAACTCGGGTAGGATGGTAATTTCCTGGTCCCTGATGAAGCATTCAATCTCTGCTATGGCCCAGTAGCAAACCAGAAGCTGCTTCTCAAAAGCAGAATAGTTATCTGCAGAGAATGACACACTTTTCTCCCCAGTCCAAAGGATTATGCTGTGATTCACCCATAAGGACCCAGTAAAAGTTCTATATAGGCCAGGCTTGGTGGCTCATGCCTATAATCCCAACACTTTGGGAGGCCAAGGTGGGAAGATCACTTGAGGCCAGGAATTCAAGACAAGCCTGGGCAACATAGCAAGACCCCATCACTACAAAAATTGTTTTAATTAGCTGGGCATGGTGGTATGCACCTGTAGTCCCAGCTACTCAGGAGGCTGAGGTGGGAGGGTTGCTTGAGCCCAGCAGGTCAAGGTTGCAGTGAGCCAAGATCTCACCACTGTACTCTAGGTTGGGTAACTCTTATCTTCCACAGACATTTCAAGCACCATCAGATCTGTTGTTCATGTGGCCCACATAGAAAAGTAGCTTGCATAGCAGCATTACCTGTTTCAGAATCTTCTTAGGTTCTCAGTCTTATTTAACACTGGCAGTCTTGAGTTACATAGTAATTGGTTTAGAAAAACATGTCCAAATGAGGTATATCTTGCCTCCAAAGAGGCCCAATTAGGCATTATGCCTTTTAGTAAAAAGAGAAATGACATCTCTAAATGTTCTGAACTACTTAATGCCTAGAAATTTCACTGAACAGCCCTCTGAATTTTTAATTTGGGGTTATGTTTCCTTCTCTATGACCTCCACGTGCCTTATCAAGGTGACTATAGTATTTGCTGTTTCCTGCTCATCGGGGAAAATCAGCATGCTATCATCAATGATAGGACACCTGCATGATATTCTATGGAATACAGCAGCATTCAAAGTCCTTGTGGACTAGATTATCACATAAAACTAAAGAGTTTATATTGTCTAGAGGTGATACCCTGTGAAGGTGTATTGCCAGCCTTGTCAGCTGAAATAAAAGGCACTTGATAGCTGCCCTTAACTAATAGGTATAAAGAAAGAAGTATTAGCCAGCTCAATAGGTACATATCAGGTGCTAGGGGTTATGCTGATTTACTCCACGAATGAAATCATATCTGGAAGAGCAGCTGCAACTGGAATCACCATCTAATTAAATTTATATTAATCTACTATAATTCTCTAACATCCATTTGTCTTCTACACAGGCTAAATGTAAATGGGATAGTAAGGTAAGGTAAATGGGATGTGATGAGAATCTCCTCCCCTGCATCTTTCAAGTTCTTGAGGGCAGCAGTAATCTGTACAATTCCTTCAGGAATGCAGTATTGCTTTTGATGTACTATTTGTGTATGTTGACAAAGTTCTAGTGGTTTCTGCTTGGCCTTTCCTACCAGAATAGTCTTGTCCCAGTGTCAGGGAAACATTGTAGGGATTCTGCCAGTTTGGAGTTTGTCTATTCAAACTCTGCATTCTGGAACTGAGAAAATAACCACAATGTGAGTTTGGAAACCCAATGGGCTCACTGGGTATTGTGTGATCCTAGCTAAAACCTGGAAATAACCCCAATTTTTCAATCAACAAATGAATAATCAAATTATGGTATATCCATACAATGGAATACTACTCAGAAAAAAAACAATATATACACACAAACATAGGTAAATATCAAAATTATTGTACCGAGTTAAAGTTGCTAAACAAAAGGAGGACATACTGTGTGGTTCCATTCGTAGAAAATCTAGAAAATGCAAACTAACCTATAGTGACAGGAAGCAGACTGGTGGTCGCCTAGGGATTGGGAGTGGAGGCCCAAGAGAGACAAATTCCAAAGGGTCCCAAGGAAATTCTGGAGTGGCTTAAGTGGGTCCATGACATTAGATCATGTGTTGGTCATGGCAGAATGGCAGAAGCAGAAACTCAATGGCAGTGGGTTGGGAAATGATGAATAATGAGGAGCCAGTGGGTCCTGTGTAACTGTATCCAGAGGCTTCCTGAGGAAGTAAGGAAGGAGACCACTACTACTCCTGCTGCCCTCCTCCCCCCACCTTGCCTAGTTCACAAGACAGGAGTAAACAGAGAAAGAAACAAAAGTAAGATAGCCAGACAACCTTGGCACCACCACCCGGCCCTAGGAGTTAAACAAAGTAATAATAATAACATCAACCCCTGGCCTAAACTGCTTGTGTTATCTGTAAATTCCAGACACTGTATGAAAAATGCATTGTAAAACTTTCTGTTCTGTTAGCTGATACATGTAGCCCCCAGTCACGTTTCCCACACTTGCTCAATTTATCACGACCCTTTCACGTGGACCCCTTAAAGTTGTAAGCCTTTAAAAATGCCAAGTATTTCTTTCTCAGGGAGCTCGGCTCTTTAGACGCAAGTCTGCCGATGTTCCCGGCCGAATAAAAAACCTCTTCCTTCTTTAATCCGGTGTCTGAAGAGTTTTGTCTGCGGTTCATCCTGCTACAGAAGGACTAAGAAAGATACAGTGATACTGGTTAGCAACATACTTTATGGAATCTCCTCCCAGGTGCTGTTTGGGATTCCACTTAGCTTAATCCAATGAGCTTGTCCCCCTCCGCTCCTTCTCCTGCACTGATTCTGCTCCTAGAGTGGAATTTACCTGCCTTTCCTCCTTGCTAACATCTCCCAACCTTTATTTTCCAGAGCGATTTCTCCCTTTCTCAAACCACACCAATCCAAGCTAAGCTCTCCCATTTTAGGACTCTTAGGGCATTATTACCTATATTACATTATATGACATGCTCGATTAAATTCTGCCAAAGTTGAAAAATACCATAGTGTTAAGTGCGTAGAAACTGGCGTCAGACTGAGTTTGATTCCACCTTTGTCATGTAGTGTCTGTGTGACTTTAGTCAAGTAACACAGTCTCTCTGTGTTTCAGTTTCTCCAGCCAAAAGTGGATATAACAGTATCTCTTGTTACGAGGATGAAAGGAGTTACTACTATTACAGAGTTTAGAACAGTGTTTGTCACATCCTAAGCCCTAAGAATAGGGATAAAAATCAATTTGTGTTCCTGCTCCAGGAAGTTTCACGCTCATGGTTAGGAGGGATACAAAGATATATGTGGCATTTGCCCTAGACTCAAAGAGCTAGCAATTTCGTGCTGGTCAGATTTAGATTTCATAGAGATTTTCTGTATGCCCTGGTCCAGCGGCCTCTGTACTTGGACAGCTTTGGCATGAAAGGCCAGAAAGTCCATTTATAATTGCCACTTTTTAGAACCTGTTTGCAAGGCGAAAGAATGGTGGCTGCCAGAATTCAAGAGAAGGAAAGGGTGAAGCCTTTTTGGAGAACGCAGATGATGGCCTTTTTGCAAGGTTTTGGAAAATTTTCGTTTCAACGGACTAAAAGCTACTGCCAGTAACCACTAGACAGGCCTGGAAAGGCAGGGGAGGCCCTTCAGACCCCGTTTCCCCACTGTCCCTAACCCTACGGTGGGCCCGGCCTCAGGCCGCCCCGCCCCGCCCCGCCCCTGCAGGGTATCTGACCTAGGCCCTGCCCCTCCCAGCCCAGCGCCCCGCCCAGCTCCCGCCCCTGCAATGTGTAGGCGTCAGCTCCCGCCGCGCCCTATCGCCCCTCCTCTTCCCGGGCTCCCTGTCTTCTGCCCTGCGCTGAGTGTCCGCATCGCCCTCGCTGCAGCCGTGGGCACCCCGCTCGGCGTGGGTGCCTGAGGGAGGCCGCAATGTCGGCCGAGACCCCGGCGGCGGAGGCCGTGGCGTCGCGCCTGGAGCGGCAGGAGGAGGACATCCGCTGGCTGTGGGCGGAGGTCCAGCGCCTGAGGGACGAGCAGCTGAACGCGCCCTACAGCTGCCAGGCGGAGGGGCCGTGCCTCACGCGGGAGGTGGCGCAGCTCCGGGCCGAGAACCGCGACCTGCGCCACCGCCTGTGCCGCCTGCGGCTGTGCCTCGCTGAGGAGCTGAGCCGCCAGGCCACGCTGGGGAGCGCGGAGCTGGCGGGGGCGCAGGAGGCCGGCGCACAGGTAACCTGGCGGTGGGGACTCAGGGGAGGACGCGGGCGGGGCGGGCCGAGATGGTGCGCGCCGAGCGGTTTTCAACTCCGGGGACAGGTGCGGGGGCGCCCCAGCGTAGAGCCAGCCCAGTGCCTTGCGGGTGGCCCGCCCTGTCCTGCTGTGTGCTCCCGTGTGGTGGCCTGGGGAGCCGCTGGATTTCCAGCGTCGCCAGACTTACCAAACACTGTTGATTTCTCAATTCGTCCATTAAAGAGCCTGCCACACATCTTTTTCAGGGGCAGAAATAGTGTTTTCATTTGTTTGAAAAAATGCTGAAGTGTTTAAAACTCGTTATTCTTTCCTTGGGCAGAAAGACTAAGAGCTGCGTATGTAAACTCTTTCATTCTCTCTGGTTCTTTTTTGTTGTTGTTGTTGTTGGTTTTTTTTTTGGACGAGAAGTTTTAGCTTTTTGTGCCCTTGTTTTGGTGGTTTATCTTGAGAGGATAACTATATTTAGCATTTTTATTTAATACAGTATTTTATGATTTTAGAAAGGATAAATTATCTTATTTTAACATCATAAACTTTCTGAGTCCTGAAGCTTCTCAGGCTGTGAGATGTTCTGCAGTCCTTTTGGAGGAACAGCTGTGGTGAACTAGCAACATCTTCATGAAATAGTGCATTTGATGTGGCAGGCAGCAACCACACATTTTCCAGCCACATTATTTGTTTAAAGTTCAAGACAAAAAGTTTTCAAGGGCAAAATATATTAAATGTGCTTAGCAACAGTGTGACAGGAAGGACTGAACCCTGGAGGATGACTTGCCCACTGAGAGTTGTAGGTGGTAGTCAGGAGAGCCCTAAACACGGGGCACTTGCAGCCTGCTGGCATGACTCTCTTCTTAAGATATGTTGCTTTTTTTTGCCATTGATGTGAGTCATTTATAATTTATCTTTCAGTGTCCTTCTAGTCAAAGCCAAGACGAGGACATGAAAAACAAGAAAATGAAGGAAAGTGAGCCTGACAGTGAGGTAGTTGTTGCTATGGAAACAATATAAAATACTACCTGTAATTTTAAATATGTGTATATAGTTAATCATCTAGGATTTCTAATTTAAAAATTACTGATTAAATTATTATTTGGGTCACATTAGTGTATTTAAAATTTTTCAAACTGTAAATATGAGATGTCTTGAGAAATGAGCTGCCCATATTTAATAAACATATGTATTTAATCTATTTAAGTTGTGCTAGCAGTTTGTTGTTTGTTAGTTTTTGGTTTTGTTTTAGGCGGAAGTTTGCTTTTGTTGCCCAAGCTAGGGTGCAATGGCATGATCTTGGTCACTGCAACCTCTGCCTCCTGGGTTCAAGCCATTCTTCTGCCTCAGCGTCCTGAGTAGCTGGGACTACAGGTGCATGCCACCAAGCCTGGCTAATTTTGTTTATTTATTTATTTTTTTTAGTAGAGATGAGGTTTCACTGTGTTAGCCAGGAGGATCTCCATCTCCTGACCTCGTGATCTGCCTGCCCCGGCCTCCCAAAGTGCTGGGATTACAGGCGTGAGCCACCACGCCCAGCCTTTTTATTTGTTTGTATTCAGGAAATTAGCTACTTTGCTTTTGTATATAAAGCATTAAAACAACCAGTAAGTATTTAGCATCAACATTTGGTAGGAGTGAAGGAGGAATATCTGGGCCCAAATAAATTAGTCTGGTTGAGGAATTCAGGCAGACTGAGGACAAACAACTAGAGAACAGAGTACAGTGGTGTACAGGTAAGTGCTGTAATGTGTGACTGTGTACCCATTCTGTAAACAGTAGAAAAGGGAGGTGCTGTGTGGCTGGGCATAGTGGCTCATGCCCGTAATCCCAACACTTTGGGAGGCCAAGGCGGGCAGATCACAAAGTCAAGAGATCAAGACCATCCCGGTCAACATGGTGAAACCCCATCTCTACTAAAAATACAAAAAATTAGCTGGGCGTGGTGGCGGGCGCCTGTAGTCCCAGCTACTCTCAGGAGGCTGAGGCAGGAGAATCGTTTGAACCCGGGAGGAGGAGGTTGCAGTGAGCTGAGATTGTGCGACTGCACTTCAGCCTGGTGACAGGGCAAGACTCCGTCTCAAAAAAAAAAGCCGGCGGGGGGGGGGGGTGCCAGTGGGTAACATAGGTGGAGGAGGCGGGCTTTGAGGTGGACCTTTAGAGCTAAGGAGAAATTAGATAGGCAGAGAGGAGTTTTTTGGATTTGGGAAGTACACATGCTCTTAGCCTTACAGTGGGGTTATGTCCCAATAAAACCAATGTGAATTTAAAATGTATTTAATACACATAAGCTAGTGATCATCATAGCTTAGCCTAGCCTACATTAAAAGTGCTCAGAACACTTACATTAGCTTACAGTTGGGCAAAATCCTCTAACACAAAGCCTGTTTTATCATGAAGTGTTGAATATCTCGTGTGATTTACTGAATACTGTAGTGAGTAAAAAACAGAAGGGTTGTATGGAATACTCAAAGTGCAGTTTCTACTGAATGCATATCACTTTCACAACATCATTAAACTTGAAAAATTGTGGCTGGGTATGGTGACTCACGCCTGTAATCGCAGCAATTTGGGAGGCCAAAAATCATTTGAGGTCAGGAGTTCGAGACCAGCCTGGCCAACATGGCGAAACCCCATCTACTACAAATACAAAAATTAGTCTGGCAGGGTGGCACTTGCCTGTAATCCCAGCTACTCGGGAGGCTGAGGCAGGAAAATCTCTTGAACCTGGGAGGCAGAGGCTGCAGTGAGCTGAGTTCACGCCCCTGCACTCCAGCCTGGATGACAAAGCAAGACTGTCTCAAAACAACAACAACAACAACAACCAACCAACCAAAAAGCAACAACAACAACAAAAATTGTAATTCAAACCGTGGTACATTGGGAGCATCTGTAGAGCTGAGAAGGCAGTGAGGGGGTGAAGCTGATTCAGAGCTGAGCAGCTAGAAAACAGTAGGCTGTATATATTAATCTCATTATAATTTCAGGTGAAACAACCAATTTTCATAAAAGAAAGATTGAAGCTTTTTGAAATACTGAAGAAAGACCATCAGCTCTTACTTTCCATTTATGGAAAAAAAGAGGATACAAGCAATATCATCACAGTGAGAGTGGCTGATGGGCAAACAGTGCAAGGGGAAGTCTGGAAAACAACGCCTTACCAAGTGGCTGCTGAAATTAGGTAAACCATAGTGTGGAAAAGATATTCAATATTCGGTAATTACACTGGAGCCTGGTGAAAATGTTTTCTTAGGGACCACTAATATATTACTCTGTTCTCACGCTGCTAAAAGGACATATCCAAGACTGGGTTATTTATAAAGGAAGAAGGTTTAATTGACTCACAGATCCACAGGGCTGGGGAGGCTTCAGGAAACTTACAATCATGGCAGAAGGGGAAGCAAGCATGTCCTTCTTCACATGGCGGCAGCAAGGAGAAGTGCAGAGCAAAGTGGGGGGAAAACCCCTTATAAAACCATCAGATCTCATGAGAACGCAGTCACCACCAAAGAACAGCATGGAGGTAATAGCCCCTATGATTCAATTACCTCCCACTGGGTCCCTTCCACAAAACATGGGGATTATGGAAACTACAGTTCAAGATGAGGTTTGGATGGGCACACAGCCAAACCATATCAGCTAATTTTTTTTTCTTATTCAGTTGCATAAATTAAATGTATTTAATTTTTTTTCTCTGGCTTCTCCAAGGGCCATGTAAATAAGTAGTTGAACATCAGAACACAATCATTTCCTGTTCTCATAAAAATATATAGGAGAGAAAAAAATCTGTCTTGACAGGCCATTTTACACTGACTTTATTCATCAATCAAGTAACTTCCGTGAGTTTTTACAGGTCTTTTAATTATAGATTGAAGATATATGTGTTAGAGCTGTTATCAGTCTTGGAAAAGTGCATTGACCTTTCTAGGAATTAGATACATTAGTGAAGTTATATTGTTTTGACTAATGCTAATTCCTAGCATTAGAAGCTATTATATAAATGCAATTATATAGCTTCTATACAGTTGTATTTAATGCCATGTAAATAAAAGTTTATCATTTAAAAAACAAACTGTTTCAACAATTGAAATTCTCAGATTTTCTTTGAAAACTATGGCTAAGACTATGTTTCTGATTCATCCTGTTATATTGTTAAATGCTCTCTCAACCTGTTTTCATGTTTTCTAAGGGGAATGATGTGCTAGGAGAAAACAGGTTGTGAAGCAAGAATAAGTTTGTTTTCTCATGGAGAGTCAGATTGCATGTTAAATGTGTTGGGTCAGTATTTCTCAAAGTGTAGTCCCCAGACCAGCAGCAAAGGCATCACCTGGAAATTTGTTAGACAAGCAAATTTGGGGGTCCCACTTCAAACACCCTGAATTGATCAGCTATCTGTGTTTGTATGAGCCCTCCAGGGGCTTCTGATGCAAACTAACCATCTAGAAGTGACCAGTCCAGCCTAGTGAACATTTCTGGCCCATGCAGTTATTTATGGACCCAGCTTCCTTCCATCTTGTTAATCTGCTGTCCCCTAGGTAGGATTTGTTTGTGTCTAGCGGTGGAAGGTGGGTGCTTGCATGGGCCTGCCTGCAGTCAGGAGGAAGAGAAGCTGCAGAACAATGATGCTTTGAGGCCAAGACCCCACAGGGGCTGGCTTCACTTTTCACTCACATCCTGTTAGCTCTCATTTAGTCACATGGCCATGCCTAGCTGTAAGAGAGAATGGGAATATAGCTCCACTGGCCACCCAGACACATGTCCAGCTAAAGCATTCATACCATGGAAGAGAGGAATGGTTTATGGAACAACAGGGAGTCTGCCACAGTCTGCCCCTCTGATATCCAGATATCTCTAGGTATCCTTCTTTCAACATCTGACACACTCACTCCCCGAGTGAGACAACTCTTTTGTTCCATAGCTCAAAGCCTGGGATTTCTGAGTGATGTACAGAACACCCCCCATCAGGCTGACCACTTGCATTCTAGTAACAAATAAACTAACAGACAAGTCTGCTCACACCACACGTGTATGCAGTACACAGAAGACAATCACAAAGTGTGTGCTTAGAAAAAAGAAAGAGAAGAAATATAGCAGGGACTGGTACAGAGAAGTCATCAGATTCTGCTGGAAGCCATTGTGAGGCCCCACAGCCTGGCAGCGGTTAGTGCTTGTGTCAGCCCACCTATTCATCCTTTGTTCTCTGGAAGCAGCTGTCTTGTCCATGATCCCCCATGGGCCCTGATTTTGCACTTTGGAAAGTTCAGAGTTGTCCATTACCCTCATTTATCACATCTGAAGTGCACGCCAGTTTGTCCTCTTGGGGTCTGTGCATTTTGCACAGCTCAGTTCTGTGGTGTACACTTGGGGCCTGAGGGTTCCTTTAAGGATCACATAGTTACAGATATTTGTAAGCTGGGCTTATAATTCGTTTGACAATATAATTTCCATCATCAGTTAGCCATAGTAGGCTTCTGGTCTGTTTGTAGCTAATCCGTTCCACATGAAAGTAATCTCACTTAAAGAATCTTCTAGATAGACTTCTCACCCTGTTGTTTCATGGCTTTTTAATTTGGCTGACTCCTATTTCCTCATTTAATGGACTGAGAGCATATGAAGCAAAAGACTTGTGGGAGGGAGGCAGTCTTGCTCTCTAATCCTTGCAGTTCCACTGGCCTCTATTGTCTGGATTTATGTGTGGCCTTTGAGAAGGGCTATCAGTGCCTGTCCCTCCTGCTGTTTGGGAAGGAAGATTGTCTTTCCAATCTTGCATAGCTCCATGTTTCTGAACTTTTAGTCAGTTGAATTACAGGACACAGGCAGAGGGAGCCTCCCTATCCCTTCCATCTCTGCTAGCAAACTAGATTATTTTCATCTGAGATAACGCATTCTTGTAGCTTCTTGCTGAAAGCAACAAGAGTTACCCAGGGTATACCAACACTGTCCCCTCCCCCCCGTGCCCCGCCCCTTTTTCCATCTCGGCTCACCACAACCTCCACTCTCTGGTTTCAAGGGATTCTCCTGCCTCAGCCTCCCAAGTAGCCGAGATTACAGGCATGCGCCACCACACCCAGCTAATTTTGTATTTTTAATAGACACGCAGTTTCTCCATGTTGGTCAGGCTGGTCTCGAACTCCCAACCTCAGGTGATCTGCCCACCTCGGCCTCCCAAAGTGCTGGGATTACAGATGTGAGCCACCGCACCTGGCCTTACTCTTCCCTTTTATATCTGCTTTCTTGTGTGCTACAAGCACTGTAACACATGGTTTGCCTGCAAGTTTTATCAAATGTTTTGTTATACTATCACAAAGGTTACTGGCTCTCCATATGTTAGAGTCTGTTTCCTTGTTACTCACTGCCAGTCTGCTAAGCCAGTGCCACATGTTTTGGATTTTTACTTCCAGGTCCTTATTTCTGTATTACTTAAGACATATACTAAGCTGCTACAACAAAGACATCACAAAAAACTCAGTCGCTTGAATATGGCCAAAGTCTGTTTTTCATATAGCAGTCTAGACGTGGATGGCCAGGTTGACTGGGTGACATATCTCCATACAGTCATTTGGGGACCCAGATTTCTCCCATCATGCTGATCTGTCTGGTACAACGTTGCCCTTGTCTACATGGTCCAGAAAGAACAGCACATGGGTTCCCATCTACAGAAGGTGGAGAGAGGATAGAGAAGTGCCCTCCACTGTTTTAATGATGAGACACGAAAGTGTTACACATGACTTCTCCTTCTGTCCATTGGCTCCAAATCTGGCCACATCTAGCTGCAAGGAAGGCTGGAAAACTCCATCTGTAGAGGAAGGGCAGAATGGCTTTGCGGAACATGTAGCCATCTGTGACAGTCAGTAAAAATGAAAAGAAAGTTCTACTTGATTAATAATATCTAACATTTATTAAGTTATTGTTATCATATGTACACGTTACGTAATCCTGAGTATAAGTGAATGAGGAACGTCCTGTAATCCCCATTTTGTAGATAAGAACACTGAGGCCTAAAAAGCTGAGTAAATTGTCCAATATTTAAACCCAGTTTGGCCTTTCACCTGTGTGCTCCTAACCACAATGCTATACTGCTGCTCAAGTTAATCACAGAAATGTAAATTAAAAGATTACATTGTAGGCTGGGCACGGTGGCTCACACCTATAACCCCACCACTTTGAGAGGTGAAAGTGGGCGGATCACTTGGGTCAGGAATGAGACCAGCCTGGCCAACAGGGTGAAACCCTGTCTCTACTACAAATACAAAAAGTAGCCAGACATGGTGGCATGTGCCTGTAATCCCAGCTACTCGGGAGGTAGAGTCAAGAGAATCACTTGAACCCGAAAGGCAGAGGTTGCAGTGACCCGACATTGCACCATTGCTCTCCAGCCTGGGCAACAGAGTGAGACAATGTCTCAAAAAAAAAAAATAATAATTGTAGAGTTGATATAATTTAATAGTACCTAACATTATGAGAACTCAGAGACAAGATACTCTTGTAACTCTGCTAGTAGGAAAATTTTGCAGTATATTCTGACAGAAGTCACTGAAAATGCATTTCCCTTGACTAGCAGTTCTACCTCCAGAATTTTTCCTGAGAAAATAATTGAGTAAGATATATGTTCAAGAATGTTCATTGCAGCATTATTTTTCATTATTACTCGTCCCCAAAATACCCATAAAATAATTAAAATGCCTAGCAAATATTGGTTCCTCTGTGACTATTAAATATCATGTTTTAGAAGTCTGTCTCCTGTTAGGGAAAATGCTGTGATTTATTGTTAAGTTTAAGAAGTAGGTTATAAAATAACATAATGTGGAAAGATATAAACAAAATATCAATGGTAGTTTCTTGGTGGTGGAATTATAGGTGACTGTGTGTGTGTGTGTGTGTGTGTGTGTGTGTTTGTGTTTCTATGCTTTCCAGGTTTCCTTTCTTAACTTGTAATTTTGTCGACAATTTTCAAACAATAAATTTATTTAAAAGATACACAAAAAAAGAGAAAGAAAGAGATCAACACCTTACTAGAAGACCATCCTGGCCAATGTGGTGAAACCCCATCTCTACTAAAAATACAAAAGTTAGCTGAGCATGGTGGCGTGTGCCTATAGTCCCAGCTACCAGGAGGCTGAGGCAGGAGAATCGCTTGAACCCAGGAGGCAGGGGTTGCAGTGAGCTGAGATCGCACCACTGCACTCCAGCCTGGAGACAACGTGAGACTCCATCTCAAAAAAAAAAAAAAAAAAGAAAAGAAAATAAGCGAAGGAATCGGATAGTTCATAAAAGTAAAAATAGCTTGTAAACATGAACCAAAATTAATAATTAAATCAAAACAACAAGTTTCAATGTCACATAGACAAAGATTTTTAAAAATTGGGGTACATGGAAGTGATGCGTTCAAATGACATCAGAAATCTTTCAAAGGTACATCACCTTTGATCTAGTAATTCCAATTCTGTGGACGTATTCCCAGAAAACAGTCACAGAAGTCGCAAGATGCCTGTGTACAGATGTCTGTGTGGTATACTCTATGAGAGCAAAACTTAGGCGACCTCAGTGTGCAGCAGTGGAGGCTTCATTAATAAATACAATACTTCCAGACTGGGAAGTATTTGGAAGGTTATCTGAGGCATGAGAGAGAAAACACAAGCTATACAATTATGTTGGCAACTGCTTTTAAAGACAGCACATATGTGTGGGTGGGTGGATGGAGGTAGAAAAACCACTGGATGGAAATGTACCAAAATGTTGTAAGTAGTGATTTATGATATTTATGTGTGATTTTATTTTATCCTATGTGCTTTCTCAGTTTTCCAATTTTTTAAAACAGTGAATGTGTATTACTTTTCTACATAAAATAAATTTTTTTTTTTTTTTTTTTTTT
>NW_016826299.1:19116-49718 GCF_001698545.2 Rhinopithecus bieti
TATACATTCTTTTTTTTTTTTTGAGACAGAGTCTTGCTCTGTCGCCCAGGCTGGACTGCAGTGGCCCGATCTCAGCTCACTGCAAGCTCCGCCTCCGGGTTTACACCATTCTCCTGCCTTTGCCTCCCGAGTAGCTGGGACTACAGGCGCCCCCCACCTTGCCCGGCTGGTTTTTTGTATTTTTTAGTAGAGACGGGGTTTCACCGTGTTAGCCAGGACACCATGTTAGCCAGGATGGTCTCTATCTCCTGACCTCGTGATCCACCCGTCTCGGCCTCCCAAAGTGCTGGGATTACAGGCTTGAGCCACCGCGCCCGGCCATAAAATAAATATTACAAAACAATAAGTATCTGTCTTATTAGTTTACGTTTGTACTTTCTATACACTTCAAAAAAAAAGAAAAAACAACCCTAGAAATTCTTGTAATCTTTTAAGGAATCATTGTAACAATGATAAGGTTAACTCCCAAGTGGCTTTTCTCTTCCTAGTCAGGAACTGGCTGAAGGCACAGTAATAGCCAAAGTAAATGGTGAATTGTGGGACCTGGACCGCCCGTTGGAAGGGAACTCTTCTCTAGAGCTGCTTACATTTGATAATGAGGAAGCTCAAGCTGTGAGTATTTAAAATCCAGACAGCCAAACTTTGGGTAGTTATGTTGTAAACTACATTATATAAGAAGCCACATATTGAAGTCACAAATGTTGAGTTTTTTGGGAGTTTCTAAGATTTAAAATTTGAATATTGATGTTTAATAAATATTTGTGGCATGAATGTATACAAATACATGTCGATTTTTAAAGTAGCCCATAATTTATTTATTTATTTATTTATTTATTTATTTATTTATTTATTTTTATGGGATCTTACTCTGTCGCCCAGGCTGGAGTACAGTGATGCAATCATGGCTCACTGCAGCCTCAACCTCCCCTGGCTCAAGTGATCCTCCCACCTCAGCCTCCCAGCTACCTGGGACTACAGGCATGCACCTACACACCCAGCTAATTTTTCATATTTTTTGTAGAGACAGGGTTTTGCCATGTTGCCCAGGCTGTTCTCAAACTCCTGAGCTCAAGCAGTATGCCTCCCTCAGCCTCCCATAGTGCTAGGATTACAGGCATGAGCCACTGTGCCCAGCCTTATAATTTCTTACAATAATCATTTCCTTAAGTTAGAATACTTTGGTTATTAAATCAATGTGTGTTTGAAATGAATTAATAGACTGTTAAAAATGGGTCTACTTTATAATTTAATTTGTATCGAAGAATTTGAAGAAATTGTAAGACTCAAATATACTTTAAATACTTAATATAATTTTCTATAAAATAAATACCACATTTTTCACATATGCATGTGATATATGATTTCTGATATACATTGTCGCCTGAACGTTGCAGTCGCCCTTCAAGCTGTCCTTTATCTTCATAAAACCGAACTTATGATTAGCTTAGGTTACAGTAATTGCAAGGCTTATGCTAAATTTCTTTAAACTATAAGAACCATATTTTAATTTCTGTTTAAAATATGCAAAGTATAACAAATATCTAAATGGTACACTATTAATAAAACCATGTTTAAAAGTGATTTTCAGAAAGTTCAGTACTGTAAACTGAATTCGCAACTCTCCAGCCATAGGTAGCCATGCCTCAGTTTTTATGCACTACTGCCTATGTGATATCTGCACGTAGATATTTTACAAGAATCTTCAGTACATTCACCATGAAATTTTCTATTTTAACCCCAAAACTTATTTCTTTCCTGTTTGCCTAAGTCAATGCATTATTCCACCACATACCCAGTTGCTCAACCCAGAACCTTGGAGGTTTTGTGTGATTCCTCCCCGTCCCTCAACTCCATCTCCAGTGAGGGGTAAGCCCAGTAGATTTTACCTCCTAAAGTATCTAGAATCTGTCCACTTCTCTCCCTGTCCATTGCCACTGCCTGAGAATCTGCACTCACCTTGTTATAGACCCACCCAAGAAACTGCCTACTTGCTGTTTTGTCCCCTGAAATTCATTCCCATCGAGCTATCAAATGATGTGTGTAAATGTAAATTTAATCATTGTGCTTAAAACCCTTTAATGCATCCCATTGCATTTGGAGTAAAATGCAAGCTCCTGCCCAAGGCCTGCATGGTCTCTGGCCCTTCCTTACCTCTCTAACCTTTCTCAAGCTATGCTTTGTCCCATCCCTTACGTGTTAGTCACACAGGCCTTCCCAAGTCCCCATGAATGTAGGACACTCACCATTTTTCTTTATTACAAAGCCCTGTTCATCTCCTTTTAAATATCCTTCCCATCTTATAATTATGCACTTCCAGGTTTGTTTATTGCCTGTGTCTTCCCCAATAGGCTGCACCTGTGTGGGGGCTGTGAGTATGTCTGTTTCTTTCACTATTGTAACCCAGCACATAACACAGTATTTGGCTCAACAAATATCTAGGTGTGGACAGTGCACCACGTAGGACATTTGGGCTGATACTAGCAGTCAGCCTGCCATCCTAGCAGCATCCAAAGGAGAAGTGCTGTGCCCTAAGGACTGACCCTCTGGGTCTGTCTGCAAATCATATCGCAGCCTATTGCTGTGGGCTGGGATTGCACATAGTGGTCCATCGTCTAACTCCTTCTGCTCTGATTCATTTTATCAAACAGCTCTTTAATTGTAACTTGCTTTCTATTTAATAAAAGGAAAGAAAGTGCTGACAGATGACTTGGTTATCTTACTCTTTTGGTACCTGTATCTATTTGGTGACTTTGGTTAGTTTCATTTTATCCATAAACTAAAATGAATTCCTTGGGAACTGAAAACCTTATCAACTTTTTGAACTTGGAGAACTGACAACCGGGCTCTGGACTGTGGTTAATGAACTCGTGTATACACTTCTCAGGGGTCCCAGGCAGCCAGCAGACATTCCCTGGCAACACTTTTTTCTTCCTGAGCCATCTTTCAAACTTCCAGTCACATGCTATTCAGCACGTGAAGACTGCTGTGGAGATGCAGAATCTCATTAACTCTAGTGGTGTCAGGAACACTTCAGTGCTCTGTGTCCAGCTCAGAGAGGGTGCCCCTGGAGAAAAAGGAAGAGAGCTAGCATCTGGCACTCCTCGGCCTTCCTCCCACTCTGAGCTTCAATCAGATTTGCACACAGCTGCTCTGCTGGGTGTTCCGAGAGGTGTTCATCCCTTGTGGCTGACATGCACAGAGGAAATGGGGTTGTAGCTGACCTCTAGCTGCCACTCTCAGCAGAGTGGCTTCACACTGGCACTGAGCAAGTGGCTCTGGTGGAATGTCAGGGAGGGCTCAGAAAGCATTCTCTTCTAAGTGGCCATTGAAGATTTTCCTTTCAAGTTGATGTTGCTGCCCTTGGTCTTGCCATTTATCTCCTTGAAATGTTCTACTTGTTTACATCATTTTACTACTAATTTTTCATGACATACTTTTGGCAGCTAATGGCCTCTCTGTCCATGCCATGCAGGTGTACTGGCACTCCAGTGCTCACATTCTTGGGGAGGCCATGGAACTTTACTATGGAGGCCACCTGTGCTACGGTCCGCCCATTGAAAATGGATTTTATTATGACATGTTCATTGAAGACAGGTAACACACTGGACACTGGCTTGTGAATGCATGTGTTTCAATTTTATTGTGTCGTAATGGTTACTAAGCTACCTACTAGCTTAGTAACTTTATATTGTTGGCCCTTACATAATGTGGGATTGGGGCACTGATGCCCATGCAGTTGAAAATCTGAGTACAACTTGTGGTTCCACCTAAACTTAACTAATAGCCTGTTGTTAGCTAGAAACCTTAATGAAAACATAAACAGTTGAGTACCACATACTTTGTATCTTATGTGTATTACATACTGTATTCTTAAAATAAGCTAGAGAAAAGAGATGTTAAGCAAATCATAAGGAAGAGAAAATATATTTACCATTCATTTAGTGGAAGTGGATCTTTATAAAGCTCTTCATTTTCACATTGAGTAGGCTGATGAGGAAGTGGAGGGGTTGATCCTGCTGTCTCGGGGTGGCAGAGGCAGAAGAAAATCCACATATAAGTGGACCCATGTAGTTCTAACCTTCGTTGTTCAAGGGTCAACTGTATTGAATAATATGGTTATAGATTGGTTGACCAATTTTGAAAATTATTTTAGTTTAGATGGTCTAAGCCATTTAACTAAAATTATTTTAGTCAAATCTAGTTTAGATTCAAGAAGTACTTCTAAAATTGTTTTTTTTTTTGTCCCCAGAAGAATATGATATGCTGTTTATCTAATCTTGGACTTGCTAGAGCATGGTATTAATTAAGACCAGAATCGAAAGCTTAATTCCTAGAGAGAGCTTAGTTTAATTTGCTCCATGATAATCAAGAGCATCATTAACCTCAGCCAAACATCTCACATAGTTGAGTGCCAGACAGGGATGTCTCACAGAGGCTTCACATTCCATAGACCTATGCTTGAATCATTAGCAAACCGCCAGCCCCGGCCAACTCCTGCCCTGAATTCCTCATAGCTTTTAAGGGTACCTCCAGTTGCCACAACCAAAACCTCTGATCCTTCTACTTCCTCCCTGCTCTTCACCACCACCCCACCATCCAGTTCTGCCAGTGTTATCTCCTAAATAGTTCTCCCACGCCCCTCTCCTTCTCTCACTTCTGCCTTAACTTGGCCCCATGGCATCTCTGGCCTGGATGACTATGGTGCATTTTATCTTTACCTTCTCCTGCATACCGCTTAATGGTCCCCAGCCAAGCACCCAACGCTCTGTAGCTGCTACTTAGAGGCTTGTCCATTCTGAATCACTATTCTTCAACAACCATGAACTGTGTTTACCTACACCACTTCTGATCTCAAAGGTGTGGGGTTTTTTTCCACATCAACAGCCAGTGCTCCAACTCTCTGGACTCCCACTAGGTGTCTAATGATTGGACTCAATTCTGACACTGTCTACCCTGAGTTAGTGCAGATCCTCCAGGTCAAGGGCTCAGTCCCACAAGACTGCCCTCAATTCAGATGCCAGCTGGAAGTCTGGGTCTTCCATACTTTTGACCTGCAGGTTACAAATCGGGAATTCCCATGACCCCATCCTTGGGTTCAATAATTTGCTAGGCTAGCTCCCAGAACTCAAGAAGGCACTTTACTTACCTTACCAGTTTATTATAATGGATGGTACAAAGGATAGAGATGAACAGCCTGATGGAAGAGGTGCTTATGGTGAGGTATGTGGGAGGGGGTGTATGAGAGATTCCATGTGTCTCTGGGCACCATGCCCCAAGCACCTGGATGTGTTCAACAACCCGGAAGCTCTGTGAATCTCGCTTAGGGCTTTTTATGGAGGTTTGTTTCATTGTAGAGGCACAATTGATTCAATCATTGACCATTGGTGATAACCCAATCTCTAGTCCCTCTCCTCTCCCCGAAGGAGGCAGGTAGGGGTGCTGACATTCCCAACCCTTTAATCGTGCGTTGGTCTTTCTGGTGACCAGTTCCCATTCTGAAGCTACCTAGGGGACCTAGCCACCAGTCATCTCATCAGCACACAAAAGACACTCATATCACTCCAGAGATTTCAGGATCTTAAAAACCCTGTGCCAGAAATCTGGATGAAGACCAAATATATGTTTGTTATTATATCACAGTACCACAATCAGTTCATCTCTTGTTAACATGGCTCCAGTATTCGTTCAATAAGATGTTTTTGCTCCCTGCTGTGTGCTCTGTGCTGGGTGCTGGTGATTCAGCAGTGAAGGAACCAGTCTGTCCTCATGAAGCTAACAGTCTGGTTGGGGGAAGACAGCAAATGCACAAGCAGCCATCTGCTGCCTGGTGGTGATGAATATAGGAACATCAGCCAGGTGTGGGAGGTGTGTGCCATAAGAGGCAGGTGGGCAGGAAGGGGCAGATGGCATTGAAGCAGACCAGAGTAGAGGGAGGGAGCAAGCCCTGAGGACAGGGATACTTACGACATCTGCAGGAAGAAGGTTCCAGGCCTCTGTGGGACTGTCCTGATGTGGGGATATGTGTGGCTTATTTGAGGAGTGGCAAGGAAGCCAGTGTAGCAGGAGGGAGTGAGCACTGACCAGGGGTTGATTCAAAGGAAGTCAGTCCATGCATAGTGAAGGCTGAGTGCTGCTAGGAGTACCGGGACTCTGCAGTCCACACAGATCTCTCCCAGCCTTGTTCCATAGCCAGTGAGGGCAGGGACATGATGAGCACTCTATCTGGCTCTTGAGCAAAACTAAAGTATGTGAAGGATAAGGAAGACCGCACAGAAGAACCAGCCTCAAAGGAGCTCATAGTCCACCTGGATGTCTCCTAGCAGGGCTTCCTGCTCACCTTGCAGCAGAGGAGAAGTGAGGCAGGTCGTGGCACCTGTTGATGCCCCAGTCTCCCTCTTTGAGACACAAGAGTAGTGACTGTATGAACGCTTGACTTTCTGAAGTCCTGGAACAATAAGACACCAGATTCAAGTTAGAAAATGTGTCACTGCTGAGCCTTCAGGACAAAGGAAAGAGGGAATGGATAATGTCTGGAAGATCGATGTCAGTTCTCTGCTCTTCTTTTTAGAGCAGTGTCCAGCACAGAATTGTCAGCCCTGGAGAATATATGTAAAGCCATCGTAAAAGAAAAGCAACCTTTTGAAAGACTAGAAGTCAGCAAGGAAATCCTCCTGGAAATGTTTAAGGTAACTTAGGGAAACTCCTAAACATCTTACTAGGAATGTTAAAAATCAATGTAGACTAGCTTCTCCACCTTCCCCCAAATAGTTAGCCATTGCTCACCAAATTGTTCTAATTATATTAAGCTATTGTGAGGTTGTTACCAGTTACTTGCTGTGACATTTCCCTCCTCATCTATTTCCTGAACATTTTAGGGCAGACATAGGTAGATAAAGAGCCAGGTGAATAATTTTTATATGTGTGTTTATAAATCTGATTAATTCTGAGTATTGTGAATATCTGTCCCCTAAATTCAACAATATTTATAATCCCATATAAAAGGCTGCCTTTTTCTCTTTCCTTTGGGAGTTTTCTATTAACTTTTTTTTTCAGATTTTAACCTAGAGTAATCTGTATAAAATGGTAACTTTCTCTTTATATTTTTTTGACCAATGTACTTAAATATATTCCTAATTTTATGTTTTAAAACATACGTATTAGAGAAAACATACATTTTTTGTTTGTTTGTTTGTTTGTTTTTTGAGACGGAGTCTCTCTCTGCCTCCCAGGCTGGAGTGCAGTGGCACTATCTCGGCTCACTGCAACCTCCGCCTCCTAGGTTCGAGTGATTCTCCTGTCTCAGTCCCTCAGCTGGGACCACAGGCATGTGCCACCATGCCTGGCTAATTTCTGTATCCTTTTTGTAGAGATGAAGTTTTGCCATGTTGACCAGGCTGGTCTTGAATTCCTGACCTCAAGTGATCTACCCACCTCAGCCTCCCAAAGTGCTGGACTTACAGGCATGAGCCACCGCACCCAACCAAAAACATGTATTTTGAAAACACAGTATTATTAGTTTTGTGGGCTTTAATAAAAAATAGAGTTGGTTTTGGTAAAAGGTTGCAGTATTCTTTCGTGTGCAGTAAAATATATAACATATAAAATTTACCATTTAATCATTTTTAAGTATACAGTTCTGTGGCATGAAGTACATTTACATTGTTGTCAATCATCACCACCATCCATTTCCAAAGCTTTTTATCTTACCAGGCAGAAACTGTGTACCCATTAAACATTAGCTCCCCATTCTGCCCCTCCACCCCAGCCCCAGTCCCTGGCCGCCACCATTCTACTCTCCATCTCTGAATTTGGTTCCTCTAGGCACTTCATATCAGTGGAATCATGACAATATTTGTCCTTTTGTGACTAACTTGTTTCACTCAGCAAAATGTCCTCAAGATTCATCCATGTTTTATGTTTTTTTATTTTATTTTTTATTTATTTATTTTTTTTGGAGATGGAGTTTCGCTCTTTTTGCCCAGGCTGGAGTGCAATGGCGCGATCTCAGCTCACTGCAGCCTCCTCCTTCCGGGTTCAAGCGATTCTCCTGCCTCAGCCTCTCGAGTAGCTGGGATTACAGGCACGCACCACCATGCCTGGCTAATTTGTGTATTTTTAATAGAGATGGGGTTTCTCCACATTGCTCAGGCTAGTCTTGAACTCCCAACCTCAGGTGATCCACCCACCTCGGCCTCCCAAACTGCTGGGATTACAGGCGTGAGCCACTGCGCCCGGCCTCATCCATGTTTTAGCATGTGTCAGAATCTCCTTCCTTTGTAAGGTTGAATAATATTCCATTGTACGGACAGACCACATTTTGTTTACCCATTCATCCATCTATAGATGCTTGGGTTGCTTCTACCTTTTGGCTACTATTGTGAACAATGCTGCTGTGAACATGGATGGGTAAAGTTCTGTTTGAGTCTCGGCTTTACTTATTTTGGGAATATACTTAGAAGTGGAATTGCTGGATCCTATGGCAATTCTGTTTTTAAGTTTTTGAGAACTCTTTGCATTTCTCTAATGACATAAGTAATGTTGAGCATCTTAATGTGCTTTTTGGCCATTTGTGTTTTTTCTTGAAGAAATGTCTTTGGAGAAATGTCTGTTTAGCGCTTTTGCCCATTTTCAGTTAGGTTTTTTGTATTTGAGTTATAAGAGTTCTTGATATATTCTGAATATCCATTTCTTAACAGGTATGTGATTTGCAAATACTTATTTCTGTAGGTTGCTTTTTTTTTTGCAGCTACTTTTAAGAACTGAACACAGTCTTTGTTAAGGAAAATGATTTGATGTGAATATATAGATATGAAACAGTTAAATCATACAGATACGGATTTTTCTCCCAACAACTACCTACTTTAAGTAGTTATTTAATATAAAGTGCCTTGTATACCCTGATAATAGTGATGCAGGCAGAAAAGAAAGGAAAAGGAAAAAAAAAAAAAAACCTTAGTTTTATAAATATATCATCATTACTATAAACTTTGTTTTTGTTTTTATACAAATAACATAGCTGTGTCCTTGTCAGAATTTTATTGATTAATGTAGTTAAAATTAGATCTTCTAGAACAGTACTGTCCAATAGAAACATAATGGAATCCACAAGTCTGAGCTACATGTGTAACCTTAAATTTTATGGCAGCTACATTTTAAAAGTAAAAGTTGCAATTAATTTTAAGAAATGTTTTAACCCAATATATAAAAAGTATAATTTCAATAGTAGCCAGTATAAAGAATGATTAATGAATGATTTTATTCTTCTTTTTGCAACATTGTACTTCCTAAGTCCAGTGTGTTTTATACTCACTGCATACCTTCTTTCAAATTAGTGGCATTTGAGGCCAGGTGCGGTGGCTCACACCTGTAATCCCAGTACTTTGGGAGGCCAAGCAGGCAGATCACTTGAGGTCAGGAGTTTGAGACCAGCCTTGCCAACATAGTGAAACCCAGTCTCTACTAAAAATACAAAAATTAGCCAGGCATGGTGGTATGGTACGTGCCTGTAATTCCAGCTACTTGGGAGACTGAGGTAGAATCACTTGAACCAGGGAGACAGACATTGCAGTGAGCCAAGGTGGCACCACTGTACTCTAGCCTGGGTGAGAGAGTGAGACTTATGTCTCAAAAAAAAAAAAAAAAATTAGTGGCATTTGACATGCCCAGTAGCCATGTGGCTTGTGGCTTCCAGGCTGCATGGTGTAGCTCAAGGCTGTGAGCTGTTTGTATCCCTCGTGTCTCAGCACCTAGAACATCAGTAGCTGCTCTTTCGATGTTTCTTGAGAAAAAGTAGAGTTGTTTTCTTCATTTAAACATTGTGTGTAATAATGTGTAAATATATTTTTCTTTGTAGTACAATAAATTTAAATGCCGCATTCTGAATGAGAAGGTTGATACTGCAACTACCACAGTGTACAGGTTTGTGTCCACACATGTTAAACGCTGCTCAGTGGTAAACTTGAAGGTGTTAGCAGTAGAGGCGGAGTTTGTTTTCTGGTTGGAGATCTATTTTTCAAGTTGTGTAGTTGATATTCTACTTTAGTTACAATCTTCAAAATGTTTTCACTAAAGAGAAATGATTATTTTCCCCTTTTTAATAATCAGGACAGTACTGAGACCCATATTTTGTTTTCTGGGTGTCAGCTATAACAGGATTTTTCTCCATGTGAGTGATACTGTTGGGAAAGGAGTTTCTATTCTGTCCTTCCATGTTCTTATTAATGTGGCAGTGGGGGCCATTACAGGCCATCTCCTCGGCAGTGATTCTCTGCCTCATACTTACTCTCCAGAGTGCAAGTGTAGAAGAGTCTGCCCCATTGTCCAGAGTCCAAGTGTACAATCTTTATGCATTAGCAGGATACTCATGATGAGACAAAAAGAAAATACTGGGAAACAAAGGCAGGATCAAATGTAAGAGGAGGGAAGTGAAATTAATACCAGAATCACTTAGTTCTATTCGTTTAACCTCAGGTTCCTGAGCACCTTTTTATTTATCCATGTTTATACACCTTATACATAATTGCTGTTGTGTGTTCCATCCATCTGGGTGCTGCTAGGACCATCACAGTACCAGCTTAGAAGACCTGGTATTTATTTAATTACAACCACAGATATTCTCCCTTGTGGTACTTATTTTCCACAGTCAAGGACTTATGGTTCTCTGGTTTAATTGTACTGTAAGTAAGTCATATCCCCTTTCTGCAAAGCTATGCACAGTGCATTTCTTAAATTTTAAAAATAAATGAAAATGTAGAAAACAGGCTCAGTTTTAAATTTCTGGCTTCTAATGCTTGAGCTGTTGGGTTTTAGAACCTTACTTAGGTCAACGTTGACACTTTTGTAGTTTTCAATTTGAATGGCTTGTATTTAATTTTGGGGAAAAAAAGTAAAGCTTTTCTTTAGTGGATTTCTTTTTTTTTTTTTTTTTTTTAATTTTTTGAGATGGAATCTTGTACTGTCACCCAGGCTGGAGTGCAATGGTGCGACCTCAGTTCACCACAGCCTCCGCCTCTCAGGTTCAAGCAACTGTCTTGCCTCAGGCTCCCAAGTAGCTGGGTTTACAGGCACCCGCCACCACACCCAGCTAACTTTGTATATTTTTTAGTAGAGACAGGGTTTTACTCTGTTGGCAAAGCTGGTCTTGAACGCCTGACCTCGTGATCCACCCGCCTTGGCCTCCCAAAGTACTGGGATTACAAGTGTGAACCACCGCACTGGCCCTGTGGCCTTCTATTTAAAGGTTAGAGTACTGAAGCCTTTCATGCTAATTTGGCATTCCTTCCTTTCATCTGAGTGTTGCTTACCAGCTCTCTCCCTAGAGAACAATACACAAAGATTGGCCATTGAAAGAGATGACATTTTTGTGTTTGTCAGTCTGTAAGCCAGTCCCTTTTGTATTCATTGTAATTTTAAGTTTTAATCAGAGAATTGCATAGTTTCTTTCAGAAGATGTTCTGTGGTTTTTGAATCTAGAGGGCAGAGTGGACTCTGAGGCTAGATGAATCGCCTCTCTCCTTCACCCTAAATCAAAAATGGCCTTGCCACATATAAATAAGTGAAGCTCTACCTAAAACATAGGATATTATGGCTTACAGTGAATAGTCCAAAAAACTATAACTGTGCCTGAGCATGTCCTAAATATTTCATTATAGGTGCGGTCCATTAATTGACCTTTGCAAAGGTCCACATGTAAGACACACTGGAAAAATTAAAACCATCAAAATTTTTAAGGTAAGGATTGATTTTTTTTAAATATAGTAAGCTTAAGGTGCACTAGCTATTAAGGGATTTCACTCATATCCTTTGTAGTGTGAACATCATGATATTTTAAAATATTTCATTCTTATTTGACTAAAACTAATAAAATCATTTAGAATTTTGATAATTAGAGCACTATAGGTAGCTTTTATCATTTTACCTTATTGTAAGTGTTGTAACATTTCTTTTCCATACGATATTTTTTTTTTATTATTTTTCTGAGACAGAGTCTTGCTCTGTTGCCCAGGCTGGAGTGCAGTGGTGTAATCTTGGCTCACTGCAGTCTCCGCCTCCTGGGTTCAAGCGATTCACCTGCCCCAGCCTCCTGAGTAGCTGGGATTACAGGCGTGCACCACCACACCTGGCTAATTTTTGTATTTTTAGTCAAGATGGAGTTTTACCACATTGGTCAGGCTGGTCTCAAACTCCTGACCTAAGGTGATCCACCTGTCTCAACCTCTCAAAGTACTGGGATTATAGGCATGAGCCACTGCACCTGGCCTTTTTCCTACGCTATTTTAAAATATTGTTCCGTATACTATGGTTTTCTCGAATAGCCCTGATGTGAGCAAGAATATTTGTCTGCATGTGAAAGTAATGTACTGCAGGATAAAGAAAACAGCAGAAGGGGATATGATGGTGTAATGGAGAAAACATCGCTCTGGGAATTAGGAGGCATGGGACTGACTTGGCAGTCCCAGCCTTTCTTGGCTTTGATTTTCTTACAGGTAAAGTGGGGCTGGCTAATGGCACTGTTCTTAATCATTGACTGTAGGTCAGCAAGACTGACCTTTACTTCCCTATACCTACTGTCTATTCTGCCCCGTCCTTGGTGATTATGATTCCTGCTTAGCCTTCCCTCCTTTCCGTGCACTGTCACTGTCATTCCTAGAATCCATAGCAGACTCTACATAATTTGCTGGTTAATGGTATAATTTAGGCTGGGAAGGTTTAGTTAGAATCCATTTTAAGATTGTCTTAAAGAAGACAAAAAGTCTTCTTTAAGCTTTGTTGATTTTGTTTGTTTGTTTGATTGATTTTGAGACAAGGTCTTGTTTTGTCACCCAGGCTGGAGTGCAGTGGCACAAACACTGCTCACTGCAGCCTCAGCCTCCTGGGCTCAAGCAGTCCTCCTGCCTCAATCCCCCAAGAAGCTAGGATTACAGGCATGTGCCATCATGCCTGGCAAATTTTTGTATTTTCTGTACAGATGGGGTTTTGCCATGTTGTCCAGACTAGTCTCAAATTTCTGAGCTCAAATGATCTGACCACCTTGGCCTCCCAAAACTGCTGAGATTATAGGCATGAGCCATGGCTCAGGGCTGCTTTGTTGGTGTTATAGTGGAAAATTGCGTTCGTGTTTAAGAGCAGTTTTACTTACAACCAAATGTTTGATATATTTACCAAAATCCTGTTTGATATTTAGAATTCCTCAACATACTGGGAGGGCAATCCCGAAATGGAAACATTGCAGAGGATCTATGGAATATCCTTTCCTGATAACAAGATGATGAGGACCTGGGAAAAGTTCCAAGAGGAAGCGAAGAACCGAGATCACAGGAAGATTGGGAAGGTATGCCCCACATCTTATATCACTAGAGAGATGTAATCATAAACCAACATAGGAATGTTTCTGTCTCACAAAACTAAGTTGCTTTAACAATAAGATTTCTTCTTCTCTCCTATTTTGCTGGCACTCATAGTCTGCCGCTGAGTTCTTTCATTTTGATACCCCAGATGTCTTCTAACCTCTTTCCTTCCTATATCTTTTATTAATTTTTGAAAATTGTACCCTTCTCTTATTTTGTCATGATATAAAATAAAGTTGTTTTTGGTGAAACCCCACCTCTACTAAAAATACAAAAAAATTAGCCGGGCATGGCAGCACGCACCTGTAGTCCCAGCTACTCGGGAGGCTGAGGCAGGAGAATCACTTGGGCCTGGGAGGCAGAGGTTGCAGTGAGCCAAGATTGCGCCACTGCACTCCAGCCTGGGCGACAGAGTGAGACTCAATCTCAAAAAACAAAACAAAACAAAAAAGTTGTTTTTTACATTCTGTGCACTTTATAGCATCCTTTGTATCTGGGAGACAGAGCAGCATGTAGAAGGAAAAAATCAAAGATTGGAAAACAGCTAGGCCTGAGCTTTAGGCCCGGTGCTTGTACTCACTAGCTGTGTTAGATGATGGGCAAGCTCTGTGTCCTTGTCTTCCTTGCTGGGTAGCCTTGCAGGGTGGCTGTGAAGACAGAAACTGGATGATGGTGCCTGGTACAGGGCAGGCTGTCAGTAAGTGACAGCCATGATGGTCATCATCATCACTTAAAGCCTACCTTTTGCAATGAACTTTTTTGGTCTTTTTACCACGTTGTCTCCCCATGAGTGCCATACTCCAAGTGTGCCAAGTAAGAAAATTAGCAGAAAATAGCTGAAGGTGACATAAAAGCTAAGTTCAAAGCTAATTAGCCATAAATATGAGTGGAAATTTTACATATATTTAGGTATAAGTGTTGAATGGCCTTGGAATGTCTATTACTAGAGAAGATAGAAATAACTGAGTATTATATGTTTTATTCCCAGCATATCATGTGTGTGCAGTAAATACTAAGCAACAGCAGATGACATTTGAAATGCAATTATTGTTTCAATCTAGGAACAAGAACTTTTCTTTTTCCATGATTTGAGTCCCGGAAGCTGTTTTTTCCTTCCCAGAGGAGCCTTCATTTATAATACACTTACGGATTTCATACGAGTAAGTTAACTTTAAAATATTCTTATTCAATTCCAGTTTATATTTTTACTATTTTCTCTTACAATAAAATGGTCAAGCATTTCCATTAATTTTACTTTGGTAACATTAATAAGAATTTTGAGGTTAAAGGTGAGATACTGGCCAGGCGCGGTGGCTCACTCCTATAATCCCAGCACGTTGTGGGGCCGAGGTGGGCAGATCACCTGAGGTCAGGAGTTCGAGACCAGCCTGACCAACATGGTGAAACCCTGTCTCTACTAAAAATACAAAAATTAGCCGAGTATGGTGGTACACGCCTGTAATCCCAGCTACTCAGGAGGCTGGCAGGAGAATTGCTGGAACGCGGGAGACAGAGGTTGCAGTGAACCGGGATTGTGCCACTGCACTCCAGCCTGGTAACAGAGCAAGACTCCGTCTCAAAAAAAAAAAAAGTGAGATACTAGATTGTGCCTTCTAATAATAACATGGAGATAATTTCTGTTTTCCCTGAATACATTCCTGGATTTCATAAAATTCACTTTTTGCCCATATTAGTTTCTAAAGCATGTAGAATATAAAGGTAAGCATTAGACTAAGTGTGGCACTCCCTGTGAAAAAAGAAAGGAGAAAGTGTCGTCTCTGGCACAGAGTGTTAAACCATGAAGCATTGCTTCTCCAAATGTGCTCCATGGGCCACTGGTGCTTCCCTTTGCCTATAGCATGACTCCCAGGTGATTTGGCAGCTCCAGAGGAAAGAGGAAAAAAACCAATAGAGCAAAATACCTACTTGTAATACAAGTTCGTAGATGGGAAGGTCTTTAGTATTTACATGATAAGGACTGTGTAGATAGTGTTCAGAGGTGATCCAGGTGGACTACTAGGATTACATTTCCATTCTTGCACTGTTTTGTCTTTCCTATAATCATTACCTAAATTTTTCATTTACTTAGTTTTTTATGTGCCTACCACTAATTCATGCTCAGATTTCTCTCAAAAACTACAAATCTGCTTGCAACATGTTCTGCAATGATTCAGGTAATTGCTCAGTACATTTTTCTTCAAATTTGGTCCTACTCCAGAATTAACTTGCTACTAAAATTCTTGCAGACTGATATCTTAGGACTTCTTTTCGTCGTCATCTTGGCCACTCCCCTCATGTCTCTTCCTATGCGGAGTTCCTTTTCCTGGTCCCTGTCTATCTCTTCATTGCTTATCTTTAATTCTCATTTGGAGATCACTGTCTTCAGTAACTTTCTGAGAAAAGAATATATGGCATGTGGCCTGTGCTGGTTATTCTCTGTTTGCTTCTCCAGTCTTGTTCTCCTTCCTTTTCTTCTTGCGCTGTGCTCCTGGAGGCTGACCTCTATGGATTCTATCACCTGGGGTACCCATCTTCCAGTAGGGGCTGGCCAATGTGAGGCGGTAGGAGATCAGAGGGTAGGGGGAGAGACTTGAAGAATCACTGAAGATTATCAGAGATTGAGATTTAGACAGGTAGTGATGACCATCACAGCTGCTGATTTGGATGTGCTATCTTTTCTGAAAAATCAACATGGCCCCTGGTACCTTGTACTCTCAAGTTGGGAGTACAGTAGATGGAGAATGAACAGAAAGCCTTTACGGTGGCATTAAGGGGATCTCTTATTTTTTATAGATGCAAGACAGATGTGGCTGATGAACAGGAGCAGGGCCTGATTGTGTGGGTCACCAAATTGTAAAGCCATTTAAATACACAAATCCAATGATCTCTTATTCTAAGGTAAGGGCAGTGGTTGGGAAGGCATGGGTCCCTGAGGCTTGGAATGGGAATATTTGACAGACACAGAAGACACTGAGAACTTTGAATTTCTAGATACCTTTGTCTGAAGGTATTGGCCTTACCATGAAAAAAACCTTTTAGGGAACTCATCTGTTTTTTCTGTTGGTTTTTTGTTATTACAGTCGTGTCTCTTCCCATATCTATTAATATTATATGCCAAATATTATATTTAATGTAAGTGTAGAGGCTCTGGGTGATGTTATCTCCAACTGGAGCATTCACCCTCTGCCAGTATTAAAGACTGATCATTCAATTCAGTCAGAGATTGCACTGGGTTAGGGCTGGCTTCCATTTTATTAAGATTCAACCTACTTTTCATTCCTGTTTCTAGGCCATGACCCCCTTGGGTTTCCAATTGACTGGCTGGTGGGTCTATGTCTTTTCAGCCCCAAAGGACTGTAGGAAAGCCCATTCTACTCTTCCAAAGTGTTCTATTCTTAACAAATAATTCCAAGGCTCATCTAATTACTACATTGGCTCAGAAATCCAAGATGTCATCTGAATCAGGCCTAGATGCAGATGAGGCTCCTCGGGTGCAGTTTCTTGGGAATAGATTATCAAGTACATTTCCTCTACATTTTAAGACCTGTGAACTAAAAGCACAAGTTATCTATCAGCCACCTCATCCTCCCATCTCCCTCACATTATAAAATGGTGATAAAATATCCACATTATAAAATAATGCAGTGGATAGTCTTATTCAAAAAGGAGTGGGGGAGAGTAGGAGGCACATAGTAGTAGTCACCGTCTGTAGAAATTCTGGTATCTACCAGTCATCACTGCCCCAGGGTCGAAAGATACACTTTGATGAAGATCCAGTTTTGCTCTGCCTAGCTGTGATTCTGCCCTCTGAGTCTTCCTTTCTCTTCCACAAGAAATGACCCATGTGTGCCTTGGGGTAGCTTGCTGCTTCTTCTTCTTTTTTTTAAATTTTATTTATTTATTTATTTATTTATTTATTTATTTATTTATTTATTTATTTTTGAGACAGAGTCTCGCTCTGTCACCCAGGTTGGAGTGCATTGGTGCGATCTTGGCTTATTGTAACCTCCTGCCTCTCAGATTCACACCATTCTCCTACCTCAGCCTGCCAAGCAGCTAGGATCACAGGTGCCCGCCACTACGCCAGGTTAATTTTTTGTATTTTTAGTAGAGACAGGGTTTCACTATGTTAGCCAGGATGGTCTCAATCTCCTGACCTTGTGATCCACCTGCCTCGGCCTCCCAAAGTGCTGGGATTACAGGCGTGAGCCACCGCGCCCGGCCTGGAGTAGCTTTGTTCTCAACCTGATTCCTTCCTGTAGAAGGCTGAGGGGGTCCAAAGCCCTCATTTCATTTTGTGCTGTCTTTCAATCTAAGCTAGTACAATTCCTTTAAAAACTTTGTGAGGCCTTTTATATAAATTTATCATCAACATGGTTAGATAAAAGCCACATCCACATCTTTCTGACACAGATCCTTCTTTACCTAGGAGGCTACTGTGAGACAACAGTACACAGCAGAGTCTTCAAAGCCTTCGTGTTTAACTGAAAGAGTCTACAAAGCCTAAGACTTTCAGAAGGCTTACTAGGTGCACTTATAGTAGATCATTCTGAGGTTTTCACAGAGTATCTTACAGCCCCAACCTTAAGGTCTTTACCCTAAGGTTATGCTTTGATGATTATAATCTGAATTTGATCCATGTCCTAAAGCCTCCTGAGTCTTTTTTGGGACAGTGTAAGGATAAGAAGTTTCATTTTTGAACCCAGCAGGTCCTGGTGGCTTTATGTTTCCTCTAAACTTGGCTTAAAAAGTTAATTAGTTTCACCTTTGGTTTATACCTCTTTTCTTGTATTTTACCATAGGGAACCAGAAATCAGTTGTCACTTTCTACATTCTGCCTGGACATCTCCCCAGCTAAATCCATGAGTTCTTTGGGTACCCTTTCTGTTTTCCGTGTTACTTCTGGTGACAGTGTTACCCACCATCTGTTTCTGGCACCTTGTAATAAGAATCCCTTCTAGCTTCTTCCCACCACCTGGCCCCAAAGCTACATGTTTCAGGTTATTGTTATGTCAATTGAAGAATCATGAGGTTCGTAAAATCGTAAAGGAGAGCTTCATTTCTTCTGAAGGGTTGCAGCCTGAAATCCTGCAGGCTGGGAAGTGTAGCTTCTGCCAGAAACCAGAAGCAGGCATTTCAAGGGAGGGAAGAGTAAGACAGGAATTTATGCTGATGAGATTGGCCAAGTATAATTATTTAACAGGTTATAAGAAGAGCTATGAATATTCACAATATTCACAATAGTAAGCAAACATGCATGCTACATGCATCCCTTGTTCACTTTGGGGTGAAGACTTAATGCATTAAAATTAGTCTGTATAACCAAAAGGTCGAATGGAGGACACAGAGGCATCCCATGTGCGGCCTTTATAAACCAACCAGAACCAGTACACGGTTAGTGATCTTTTATCAGGAAGGAATGCTGGTCAGTTGTGTAAATCAGTGGTGGAGCAAGTCTTTCAAAAGGGCTTAACTTTTAAGAAAGAAAGCCTAATGGTTGTTAGTGACATAGTGGGTATAATTAGGCGTGTCCAACCTACTGTCACTACCAGTATCTCAGTTTTTAAGGTTTCTCTGGGGTCCTTGGCCAAGAGGGTGTCTGTTCAGTCAGTTGGGGCGCTTAGGATTTTATTTTTATTTCTCAGTTATAGCAGTACCGACATCCAGTGCAAAATTCTGTTCTGGATGGCTGTTGCAGCATAGCAAAGTATCCCAGAACTTAATAGTTTAAAACTGCCATTTCATCATTACTGTCTCTCCTAGTTCCAAATTTTAGGCTCCTCTGGGTGGTTCTTGGATTGGGTCCCTTACATGACTGTATTCAGGTAGAGTCTCATGCCAGGTGGGTGGTTCTTGGATTGGGTCCCTTACATGACTGTATTCTGGTAGAGTCTCATGCCAGGGTTATTGATTGAAGAATGTCCCCTTCCCATCATAGAAAGACTAAAAACATCAGGCATTGGCAAGAATGTGGAGCAAGTATAACCCTTATTGCTGGTAGGAATGTAAAATGGTAGAGCTGCTTTGTAGCAGTTTGGCATTTCTTATAAAGATAAACATGCACGTAACATGTGAGCTATCAATCCCGCTTATTTTTTTTTTTTTTTTGAGACAGAGTCTTGCTCTGTCACCCAGGCTGGAGTGCAGTGACATGATCTCAGCTCACGGCAAGCTCCGCCTTCTGCGTTCATGCATTCTCCTGCCTCAGCCTCCCGAGTAGCTGAAACTACAGGTGCCCACCACCACGCCTGACTAATTTTTTGTATTTTTAGTAGAGATGGGGTTTCACCATGTTAGCCAGGATGGTGTTGATCTCCTTACCTCATGATCCACCTGCCTCGGCCTCCCAAAGTGCTAGGATTACAGGCGTGAGCAACTGCGCCTGGCCTTTTTTTTTTTTTTTTTTTTCTATTTTCTGAGACAGAGTTTTGCCCTTGTCGCCCAGGCTGGAGTGCCATGGCATGATCTCAACTCACCGCAGCCTCCGCCTCCCAGGTTCAGGCAATTCTCCTGCCTCAGCCTCCCGAGTAGCTGGGATTATAGGCATGCACCACCACACCCAGCTAATATTTTTGTATTTTTAGTAGAGATGGGGTTTCTCCATGTTGGTCGGGCTGGTCTCAAATTCCCAACCTCAGGTGATCCACCCGCCTCAGCCTCCCAAAGTGTTGGGATTACAGACATGAGCCACCACACCTGGCCCCCACTTCTAATTATCCCAAGAGAAATAAAAACATACACCCACATCTACACAGAGACTTGTATTTGGATGTTCATAGAAGCATTATTTATAATAGCACAAAACCTGAAACAACCCCAAATTCAACTTGTGAAAGGATAAATACAATGTCTTAAGTCCGTGCTGTGGAATACTACTCAGCATTTAAAAGCAGTGAGATACTGATATACACATGAAGGAGGAACCTCAAAAGCATTGTACTAAGCCAAAGAAGACAGTCAGAGAATACACAAGGCACCATCCCATTATATGACATTTCAGAAATGCCAAAACTGTAGTGACAGAAAGATGATCAGGAGTCCAGTGGGTGGGGAGAGGGGATTGACTCTAAAGGGTCAGGAGGGAACTTCCTGGAGTGTAGAAATGTTCCATATCTTGATTGTGGCAGAAGTTGCATGACTGTATACATTTGTCAAAAGTCACTGAATTGTACACTTAAAATTGGTGAATTTTATGGCATGTAAATTATACCTCAATAAAGCCATTTTGTGGTAAAATACACATAATATAAAAATTTACCATTTTAACTATTTTTAAGTGTGCAATTCATTCTCACTAAGTGCATTCATGTTATTATGCAACCATCATGGTCCATCTCCGGAACTCTTTTCATCTTGCAAATCTGAAACTCTCCAGGACTTTGTCATCATCCTACACTTAATCTCTGTACCCACTAAACACTAACTTCCATGCCTGCCTCCCCCAGCCTCTGGTAACCACCATTCTAGTTTTTGTCGCTATGAAATTGACTATAGGTGTCACATATAAATGGATTCATAGGCTATTTGACCTTTTGTAATAAAAATATTTTTTTTAAGTCTACTTTGGTATTGACATAGGCAAGCCAGCTTTCTTAACATTAGTGTTTGCATGATATATCTTTTCCTATCCTTTTATTTTCTGCCTCTGTTTCTATATTTAAAGTACGTTGCTGGAGAAAAGAATACTCTTGGGTCTTAATTTTTTTCAGTCTATCTGCCTGTGTGTTTTTTCCTCTCTGCCCTCCTCCATGTGCCTCAAAGTCCTCCCTGAGGTTCCAGTTGGTTCTGTTAGTCACCAGCCAGTAGAGGGTGTGCTTGTGGGACAGACTGTCAGTCACAGCTGGGCTGTCTCGGGCTGTGGTCTGGTCCAATATCAGTAGCCTTTGGCTTGGTGCCGAGTCCTAGTCTAGTCAGTAGTAGCCAGAGTGCTGGGGAAACATGGTGTGCTGAGCACAGTGGAATATATGGCTGCATTCCACCAGGAAGCATCCTTTTCCTCAGAACTGGAACTGCTGCTTTTCTGTGTAAGGGATGTAGGAGGCCAGGATAGGCTGGATGTGCACACCGTTCCCACTGAGGGAAATTCCACGATTTCTGAGTTTTTGACTTAGGTAAAATGACTTCCACTTAGGTTTAAGTAAAGGGAAGTGAACTTTAGTTTGTATATTGGTTACTGACTGTGTGGACAACTGATAGTGAATGAATAGATCTTTTTGTGACTCTCCTTGAATTTTTTTTCCTTGTATTCTGGAAAATATCTGTCAGCTGATTCTGTACCTTTCTTACCTTTTTTTAAAATTAAAATCTTTTTAAAAAAATTCTCATGCAGTAAAATGTACGCCCTTTTGCTAACATACAGAACTGTGTTATCACCTCAACAATCAAGATACAGAACATTTCCATCACCCCTCAAAACTCTCTCATGCCACCCTTTTAAAATCAAACCCTCCACCATCCCGATCTCAGGGAACTGCTGATTTTTTTTTCTCCATCCCTAAAATATTGCCATATAAATGGAATCATAATTTTATAAAGCTTTAAACACTGCTTTTACCCAGCACAACATCCTTGAGATGCATCCAAGTTGAGTGTCCCCATGGGCCTCTGCTTTTATCCCTGGACAGTATTCCATCATATGAACATACTCCTGCTTCGTATCCATCCCGCAGTTGAGGGGCATTTGGGTTGTTTTCAGTTTTTGGCAATTATGAAAACTTCCATTATCATTCATGTACTGTTTTTTGTATGAACATAGGTTTTCATTTTACTAGAGTAAATACCTAGGAGTGTGATTTCAGGGTCATATGGTGATAGGGTTTGGCTGTGTCCCCACCCAAATCTCACCTTGAATTGTAATAATCCCCAAGTATCAGGGGTGGGGCCAGGTAGAGATAATTGAATCATGGGGGTGGTTTCCCCCATACTGTTCTCATGGTAGTGAATAAGTCTCTTGAGAGCTGATGATTTTATGAAAGGGAGTTCCCCTGCACAGTCTTTTGCCTGCTGCCATTTAAGATGTGCCTTTGCTTCTCCTTTGCCTTCCACCATGATTGTGAGGCCTCCCCAGCCATGCTGAACTGTGAGTCCATTAAACCTCTTTCCTTCATAAATTACTGAGTCGTGGGTATGTCTTTATTAGCAGTGTGAGAATAGATATAGTAAATTTAGGTTTATAAGAAAATGCCAAACTATTTTCCAAAATGACTACTGTTTTGCATTCCCACCAGCTATATATGAGAGTTGCTTTCGTAAAGCTCGTCTCAGTCACACCTTTTGCATTTCCTGGAATCTGCCTGACTTGTTGCATGTCTTGAAACCATGGAGTGGGGAGGGTAGTTTTTTCTCTTGTTAATAATAACCCACTTGTTAATAATAACCCACTTGGGGATTAATAGCCCTCTTGTTAATTAAATAACCCACTTGGGGAATTTCTGCTTCCTCTTCACACAAACTTAGATTTAGTGGATTTCTAAACCAAGCTTGTCTTTGTGAACATGGCAGGCCTCAAAACATTCAGCTCTTCTGCAGGGAAAGTCCTGAAAGATGCACTCCAAGGGTTTAACTGAAGAGAGTCTAGTGAAGGAAATATTTATGGAGGTAAGGGCCTGGCTAAGGTAACTAACAAGCAATGATAGATCACCCGGGGATTACCAACAGCCAAGAATCCCTTCCTCTCCATCACTAGGCCTGCAGAAGTGTGGAAATGGAGTAGTAATTCCAGAACCCACAGAGAGCTTGAAGCCATGGAGGAGAGGCCACTCAACAGAAGCTGTAACTGTAGAATGCAGCCACAGCCTGAATAAACCCACAGTAGGGAAGAACCACGGAGGGGAAAGAAATATCCAGACCTCTCTCTTCCACTGCCCTCTGAATCCTTTTGAATTTACCATTGGTCAAACCCAATCAGAAACCATACAGAAAGTATATTAGCGTGTCAGGATTCTCCAGAGAAACAGAACCAACAGGAGATATAGATAAGAAGAAATTTATTATGAGGAATTGGCTTGTGTGATTATGGAGGCCAAGAAATCCCATGATCTGGGGGTCCAAGAAAGTTGGAGATGCAATTCTAGCCTGAGTGCAGAGGCCTAAGAACCAGGGGAGCTGATGAATCTTAAAAAAAGGAGAGAGCTCAGGGACGTACACAGAGGATTAAACAGTGCTTACCATGGTCAGGGGCTGGGAGAAGATATGGGGAGACGTAGATCAAAGGATACAAAATAGCAGATATCTAGGATCAACAGGGTTTGAGATCTCATGTAGAACATAAGGACTAAAGTTAACAAAATTATATTTTATCAGGGAGTGTTTTGTTAATTAGATTTTAACTGCTCTTGTCACACACACACAAAAGGTAACCCTTTTGCTATTTGTGTCCTGTAATATCATATTGTGAATCTCAAATATATGTAACAGAATTTATTGAAAATTTAAAAGGCTGGGCGTAGTGGGTCAAGCTTGTAATCCCAGCACTGTGGGAGGCTGATGGGGGTGGATCGCCTGAAGCCAGGAGTTCAAGACCAGCCTGGCCAACATGGTGAAACCCTGTCTCTACTAAAAATACTAAACTTAGCCAGGCGAGGTGGTGCACACTTGTGATCTCAGCTACTCAGGAGGCTGAGGCAGGAGAATCCCTTGAACCCAGGAGGGAGAGGTTGCAGTGAGCCAAGATTGCACCTCTGCACTCCAGCCTGAGAGACAGAGCAACACGTCGTTTCAAAAAAAAAAAAAAAAAAAAAAAAAAGGAAAATGCTGAGGTAATATTTCTACTTATAAGATTGGTACCCATCAGCCGGGCACAGTGGCTTATGCCTGTAATCCCAGCACTTTGGGAAGACGAGACAGGCGGATCACGAGGTCAGGAGATCAAGACCATCTGGCTAACACGGTGAAACCCTGTCTCTACTAAAAATACAAAAAAATTATCTGGGCATGGTGACAGGTGCCTGTTGTCCCAGCTAATCAGGAGGCTGAGGCAGAAGAATGGCGTGAACCCAGGAGGTGGAGCTTGCAGTGAGCCAAGATCACGCCACTGCACTCCAGCCTGGGTGACAGAGTGAGACTCTGTCTCAAAAAAAAAAAAAAGATTGGTACCCATTAAATAATTTTCATTGCTGAAGGAAATGTGAGGAAACACTTATCATATACTTATGGAGAAAGTTTAAATTGCTACTAAAGCAATCTGGTAATAAATATTAATGTGGAAAAAAATGCACACTCCTAGCAATATTCTTAGAGAGGAATCTAAAATATACAATTAAAATCACATAGAAAAACTTTACTGAAGAATAGTTTGTAGTATTCAAAACTGAAAAGTCTAATGTTTCTCAGTTGTAGAAGGGTTAAATACTTTATGATATGTCCACACAATAAAGCACTATGCAGTTACTACAAAATATATCTATGCTTACTAATTTGAAGGGGCTTCAGTATACCTTACCGTTGAAAACTGGAAGTTACAGAGTAAATGTATAGTGTATCCTTTTTTTTTTTTTAATAGATAAAAGCAAAAAACAACAAAATCCTGTATGTGTGTTTTGTGTTTGCACAGTCATGTAGAAGAGGGTTGAAATACAGTAACACCAAGCCATTGGCATTATCTCAGGGCAGTAAAGAGTGGAATGAGAGAAAAATGTTAAGGTTTTCTTTGTACACCTTATTTTTTTTTTTCACATGAAGCGTAACTTAAGCATATCGTATTATACTATTGTGTTTAAAATAAAAGTATATATTTTGTAAAATAAAAAAATAATAATCACAGCAAATAAGCCTTCTGTGGAGCCAATAGGAGTCAGCTTTGGGGGACCCAGTGCAGGGCAGAGAAGGAAGGAAAATGGGCCAAGATGAGGCGAGACAGGCAGTGGCAAATGGAGAATAACCAGCCCGACTCATCCCCTGTGCCTCTCAGCACATTCTTACCTTTTGCTTGGAGGACATTGAGGACATTGGTTTCCTCCCACAAGCTCCCATCAGCCAATGTATCATCATGTGGTGATGTCATTTCACTTTCACCTAAATCTGAATTGTGACATTGGCCACCATGAGTGCCCTTCATGTAAGAATGCAAGGAAAAGGCATAACTAAATGTAACTGTTTCAGCCCCAGCCTCTGTAGATGGACGCTAGGGCCAAACTGATACATCAGAGCCTTTTTCCATCACTCATTCCATGTTCGCCTTATGCTGGCGGCACCCCAGATGGGCAGTGTTTTATTTGGTAGGTGCATTAGTTTCCTAGGGTATTATAACAAAATACCATAAACTAGGTGACTTAAAACAACGGAAATTTATTGTCTCCCAGTTTTGGAGGCCAGAAGTGTGAAATCAAGGTGTTGACGAGGCTATGTTCCCTCTAAAACCTGTGGGGGAATCCTTCCTTACCTTCTAGCTATTGGTGGTTGCAAGTCATCTTTAGTGTTCCTTGACTTGTTGAAGCATCATTCCCATCCTCTGTCTTCACGTGATGTTCTCCCTGTGTGTCTTCACATTGTCTTCCCCTCGTGTGCATCTGTCTCTGTGTCCAGACTTCTCCTTTTTATAAGAGACCAGCCATATTGTATTAGGATCTACCCTAATGATCTCATTTTAATTTGATTACCTCTATAAAGACCCTACTTCCAAATAAGGACACATTCTGAAGTACTGGTCTCAAATTCCTGACCTGAGGTGATCCACTCACCTCAGCCTCCCAAAGTGTTGGGATTACAGGCGTGAGCCACCACACCCTACCTGTTAACGTTTTCTAATTTAGTAAAAACAAAGAGTAGGTAAAGCAGCTCACCGAATGGCTGAGACCCAGGCTGTCTACCATGGACTGCCGAAATGCCCTGCTGAAGAATGACAGATAACATTCCTTTCAGTTATATAAAACCATTGTTAGTAATCTTAAAATGTTATGTTTTATGTTTTTTTAGCTGTGAAAAATTTTTAAAATTTGCTCCAAGTATGTATGGCATTCTAGATTTGTGCCAGATGTCCATTAAGTGATTTACAAATGTTGAGAATCTAAGGATTCTCAGAAGTCTTACTTATTCAGGTTTTTGTGTTCATCCAAATTAACATTGTCATGCAAAGGGTCCCTATCAAATACTGTCAAAACAATTTGATCTAATTGACATTTATAAAACAACAGCAGAATACGCATTTTTGGAAAGTGTACATAAAATATTTACCCAACAAAGATGACCTAATTGTTTTGTTTTTAAAGAAAGTTTAAATAAAATTAAAACTTTGCTTGGGAAAAAACTCTCTTCTCCTATCTCCAGTGATTCAATTAGGGAAGCTGTTAAATAGGTAGGGAGGGAGAGAGGCCAGCTCACAACTTAATAAATATCAGCTGCTTAAATCGTTATACACTAAAATTCTTATTTTTGTTTAAAACTAAATAAATCAAAATTATAACATGCAACATGGCATTCAGGCTTATTAAATTATGAATGTTTTCTGCTTCTTAAAAGGAAAAAAGCTGTTTATCTAGAAGGACTTTGGAATTTATGGTTACAGTGAGTTTCTATATATATTGTATTTCAATTACTACTTTTCAAAGAACTAAAACATTATATACTATATACTGTTATATACTATAAAATAAATATACTCAATAGAAATTATACTGAGCATATGTAAATCTTTCTTTCAAGATCCAGAAACCACCACAACTAAAACTGAGGGTACATTAATCATGAATTAATATAGAACCTGAGCCCAATTTGAAAATATTTGCTCATAGTGTTACTTTGCATGGAATTGTGATCTGTCCTAGCAGATTTTAATGTTGAATGCATGTATCTTGAAGGAGGAATATCACAAACGTGACTTCATGGAGGTGCTCTCTCCCAACATGTACAACAGTAAACTCTGGGAAGCCTCGGGCCACTGGCAGCATTACAGTGAGAACATGTTTACCTTTGAGATTGAAAAGGACACTTTTGCCCTCAAACCCATGAATTGTCCAGGTCACTGGTGAGTATTAAAAGTGAAGCAGACCTTTTCATGAGAGCACATAGCACACTTCGTCACAGTTAGCTTTTAATATTATTAGTTTGCTTTGTGGAATGAAAGAATCCCTTTAATCTGAGGAGTGGTGATAACTAATTTTTACTAAGTTGTTTCATTCTAGAGAATGGATTTACTTTTGAAAATATATTTGATCTTTGGCAGGTATGGAATGTTAGCTGGTAACCATTGCATTTTTTGTGCCGATTAAAGGGTAATGTTATGTGTCAATTTTATAAGTTTTGTAATATTTGTCTTATAGTAATGCACTTCAAATGTTCATATTTGCAGAATATTTAGTTTTTTCATACTGTTTGGGTGGATTATAACAAGATCAATGAGGTCATAATCAATGGGTTTTTGGATTTCACTAATTCCAAGATACCATTTTTCTTCCGCATTTCAACTTCTGAAGTTGAAATGCATCTTATAGTTGGTGGCATCTTAGCATTATGTCATAATTTAATTAATAGGTTATTTTCTTTCTTTGTAGCACATAAAATAAAGATATATTTTACAATCAATGCTGTCTTTGATTCTATAAAAGACTAATTATCATAAAGTTGGTATGCAAATTCAACCTTGTAAGACAAACGTATTTTACAACTGAAATTGAATAGGCATAATTGTCCACCAAAAAAATCCCAACAACCATAGTTTTTGTATTATCAACATACATAGTTTCAAGTAAATTTACATAGAAGATAATTATTAAAACCGATAACTGAACACTGAAGAAAGCTCTTTGCCCTTTTAAGTGAAGACGAGTAGAAATTTAACTTTATGATGATGTCATGTAAAAAATACATATAACTTTAATTTTAGGAATACTGGCATGTAAACATTCTGTACCTTGTCTTTCTAAGCAGAAGGTAGAAGCTACGCTAGTGTTTTGCATTGTAAAACACTTGCGTTAACAACTTCTTAACTCATTTTCTCAAAGGCATCCTTTAAAATTATAGCCTCACACTTTAGCTATAATGAAAGCAGAGAATTTAAGTTTGTCTTTTTACACCTCAGAATAAGGAAGCAAGACCACAATGGCTTAGAGGCAGTGGGATATGGAAGCCAGGAGTGCTTTCTGCAGGAAAGAAGTCTTTCATTCAACAGAGAACATAGCTGAGTGGTTTTTGTGCTTGGAGCTAGAAGTGCAGAGGTGATTAAGACACAAACCATTCCCTCATGGAGCTCATAAGCAGAGTGGGCAGGGCCATGCATGTAGACAATCTGTTATAAAAAGACCAGTGCCATAATGATGGCACGTTTGAGGTGTTCCAGGAGCCTGAGGAGAAACTGCCTAATCCTGTCTAGGGAAATGTCTAGGAGGGCTTCATTTAAGAAGTAGCCTTTGAAATGAATTAAACAGTAAATGGTGATTCACTGTGTGGATGAGGGAAGGGAACAGCATTTCTGGGAAGAGAGACAAGCTTTTTTCTCAGAGTGCTGCAGTGATGTAAATGCAAGGTTCACTAATTTCTGGAAGAAATGTTTTCTTTAACTTGGTGATCTAAGAACTGGAATAATGAGTTTATGAATTTTGAGGCTTAATTGTAATTTCTTTATATTTAGATAATTATTTAATCTTTCTGTGCTGTGTAAAAGCTGTGTGTTACTGCATCTTTTCTAGTCTAATGTTTGCCCATCGTCCACGATCTTGGAGGGAAATGCCTATGAGATTTGCTGATTTTGGAGTTCTGCACAGAAATGAACTGTCGGGGACTCTCAGCGGCTTGACCAGAGTCAGGCGCTTCCAGCAGGATGATGCTCACATCTTTTGCACAGTGGAGCAGGTAAACAATAACACAGAGTGAAGCATGGTGGTCACAAATTCAGTGTGATGCCCTGAACACATCTTGTATTGTATTCTTTCAGAGTTACTGAAACATAGATGTTTGGTCTAGTCTCTGAGATCTCATTCAGCTCTAACCTGCTGTGATTCTCTAAATTAGGTCAACAGGTTAATCACCTCTTGATATGAAATGTGTTCCGTTTTCTTTGGCTGCCTTCAGTGATTTTACTAACCTAAATTCCATTAAGTGGAGTATTTTAAGGGATTTGGTGGAATTCTGGATGTTTTGTTTTTCAATATTGCCTAGAACTTAAAATTTACTTTTTCAAGTTTTTGTGTTAATTCAAGTTAAAATTACCATGCAAAGGGTCAATATCAAACAGTTTGACCTGATTGGTGTTTATATAACAGCAGCAGAATATACATTCTTTGGTTTTCATAGTGGATGGTTAATGTGCCAGTGTTGTATCCAATGTGCTTCATGTTGGATGGGTAATATGCTAATGTTGTACCAAGGTGTGAGGGAAGCACATCTTACATGTGTATACACCCAATCATCATGCTTATGAACTACAAAAGGATCAGAGTGTTTGTTTTTTGAAATTGCACGTAGAATATTTACTAAGATAGACCATATTCTGGACCATAAAACAAGTCTCAGTAAGTTGAAAGAGATTCAATTAAAACAAAATGTTTAATTAACCCAAATGTTTAACCCTAATCCTGGCTGAGCACAATAGAATTAAAAATAGATAACACAAAATCCCAAAGGAAAATTAGATAATTTTATATAACAAATGAAATAAAACACATCAAAATTTGTGAGATGCCATTTAAGTGGTATTTAGAGGGATGTTTACAGCAGTGAATACCTGCATTAGAAAAGAAAAATCAAAGACTTAGCTTTTACTTAAGATAAAAAGAAGAACAAATTACACCCAATGTAATGGAAGCAAAGGAAAGAAAATAAGAAGGAGCAGAGCAGAAATCATTGAAATAGAAAAAGAGAATGAAGAATATAAATAAAACAAAAGCTGGTTCTCTGAGAAGTCAGACTGATGAGGGGAAAACAGAAGACACAAATAAAATGTCAGGAATGAGACAGATGTCATCACTACAGATTCTGTAGGTATTAAAAAGATAAGGCAGTTTTATGAATAACTTAGATGAAATGGATAAATCCTTGAAGGACACAAACTGTTAAACTTTACTCAAGAAGAAGTAGATCATCTGAATAGCCCTGTGTCTACTACAGAAATTTGATTAATAGTTAAAAACCTTCCTACACAGAAAATTCCAGGCCAAGATGGTTTTACTAGTGAATTCTACCAAACATTAAAGAAGGAATAATACCAATCTGGAGATATTCTTCCAGAAAATTGAAGAGGAGGAAATCTTCACCACCTTATGAAGCTAATGAAGCTAATCTTGCACTGATAGAAAAATAAGACAAAGAAATTTTTTTTTTTTTTTT
>NW_016826299.1:50498-51925 GCF_001698545.2 Rhinopithecus bieti
TACTTATTAGTGAAAGTCTGAATGCTTTACTCTTAAAATCAGGAATTAGGTAAGTATTCTCTCATTACTTTTCTGATCATTGTACTGCAGGTACTTTCTGATGCAGAAAGTTAAGAAAGAAAAATAAAAAACACCTAGATTGGAAAGAATTAAAACTCTTGTAAATGACATAATCATCTATGTAGAGATTAGATGGAATCTACAAAAAGCTATTAGAAGTAAGGTGAATTTAGAAAAATTGTAGTATGGAATATCAATATATAAAAATCAATTTTATATGCATTTCTCAACAATAAACCCTTAGAAATTGCAAATAAGAAACAATTTATAATAGTATCACAAAACATGATAATACTTTGGGATAAAACTGACAAATATGTTGCTGTGGACTGAGTTGTGACTCCCAAAATTTATATGTTGAAGTCCTAACCCCCAATGTGATGGTGTTTGGAAATGGGGCTTTTGGGAAGTAATTAGGTATAAATGAGATCATGAGGATGGATCCCTCATGATAGGATTAGTGCCCTTTTAAGGAGATACCAGAGGCTTCCTTTTTGTCTCTGCCATGTGAGGACACAGTGAGAAGTCAGCCATCAGCAAACTGGGAAGAAAGCCCTCACCAAGGAACTGAATTAGCTGGCACACTGATCTTGGATCTCCTGGCCTGCAGAACTGTGAAGAATGAATTCTTCTTATTTAAGCCACACAGCCTATGGTTTTTCATTCTGGCAGCCCAAGCTAGTAATACATACGTACACAACCTATACAGTGAAAACATTAAGACATTGCTGAGATAAATTTAAAGAAGGCCTAAATACTGGCCTCATAAAATGAGCTAGGGAGGATTCCCTCTTTTTCTCTTGATAGGAATAGTTTCAGAAGGAATGATACCAGCTCCTCCTTTTACCTCTGGTAGAATTCGGCTGTGAATCCATCTGGTCCTGGACTTTTTTGGTTGGTAAGATATTAATTATTGCTTCAATTTCAGAGCCTGTTATTGGTCTATTCAGAGATTCAATTTTTTCCTGGTTTAGTCTTGGGAGGGTGTATGTGTCCATGAATTTATCTATTTCTTCTAGATTTTGTAGTTTATTTGTTAAGAGGTGTTTATAGTATTCTCTGATGGTAGTTTGTATTTCTGTGGGGTCAGTGGTGATATCCCTTTTATCATTTTTTATTGCGTCTATTTGATTCTTCTCTTTTCTTCTTTATTAGTCTTGCTAGCGGTCTATCAGTTTTGTTGATCGTTTCAAAAAACCAGCTCCTGGATTCATTGATTTTTTGAAGGGTTTTTTGTGTCTCTATCACCTTCAGTTCTACTCTGATCTTAGTTATTTCTTGCCTCCTGCTAGCTTTTGAATGTGTTTGCTCTTGCCTCTCTAGTTCTTTTAATTGTGATGTTAGAGTGTCAATTTTAGATCTTTCCC
>NW_016826299.1:54329-59272 GCF_001698545.2 Rhinopithecus bieti
CAAACAAATTTACAAGAGAAAAACAACCCCCTCAAAAAGTGGGTGAAGGATATGAACAGACACTTCTCGAAAGAAGACATTTATGCAGCCAACAGACACATGAAAAAATGCTCATCATCACTGGCCATCAGAAATGAAAATCAAAACCACAATGAGATACCATCTCACACCAGTTAGAACGGCGATCATTAAAAAGTCAGAAAACAACAGGTGTTGGAGAGGATGTGGAGAAATAGGAACACTTTTACACTGTGGGTGGGACTGTAAACTAGTTCAACCATTGTGGAAGACAGGGTGGTGATTCCTCAAGGATCTAGAACTAGAAATACCATTTGATCCAGCCATCCCATTGCTGGGTATATACCCAAAGGATTATAAATCATGCTGCTATAAAGACACATGCACACGTTTGTTTATTGCGGCACTATTCACGATAGCAAAGACTTGGAACCAACCCAAATGCCCATCAGTGACAGACTAGATTAAGAAAATGTGGCACATATATACCATGGAATACTACGCAGCCATAAAAAAGGATGAGTTCATGTCCGTTGCAGGGACATGGATGCAGCTGGAAACCATAATTCTCAGGAAACTATTGCAAGAACAGAAAACCAAACACTGCATGTTCTCACTCATAGGTGGGAATTGAACAATGAGAACACTTGGACACGGGAAGGGGAACATCACACACTGGGGCCTGTTGTGGGGTGGGATGAGGCGGGAGGGACAGATTTAGGAGATATACCTAATGTAAATAACAAGTTAATGGGTGCAGCACACCAGCATGGCATATGTATACATATGTAACAAACCTGCACGTTGTGCACATGTACCCTAGAAATTAAAGTATAATAAAAAAAAAATAAAGAAGGCCTAAATAAATGAAATATACCTTGTTCATGGGTTGGGAGACTAAATATTATTAAAATATCAATTATCCCCAAATTAATCTATAAAGTCAGTACAATCCCAGTCAATATCCAAGCAGACTTTTTTTTCACTGTAAGAGTTCACATGCTGATTCTAAAATTCATATAGAAATCACAAGAACCTAGAATAGCCAAAAGAACTTTGAAAAATAAAAACAAATTTGGAAGGCTCACTATGCTTGATTTCAAGAATTATTAGAAACTACAGTAATCATGCTGGTCTAGATAGACAAATTCAGCAAAATAGAGTCTAGAAATAGACACAAATATATGGACAACTGATTTTTAATTAAGATTCAAAGGCAATAAAATGGAGGCAAGATAATATTTTCAACAAATGATGCTGGAATGATTGTATATCCATATGCAAAACATGAGGTATGAGGATTCATACCTCATACCATATGAAAAAATTAAGATGAATCACAGGTCTAAATGTAAAACCCAAAAATACAAAACTTCTAGAATAAAATTGTGGAGAATCTTTGCGATTAGGTGATAGGTGATGATTTCTCAGATATGACACCAAAGGGCAATCCATAAAAGAAAAAAGTTGATAAATTGGATTCCCCAAAATTTAAAACTTCTGCTCTTCAAAAGATACTGATCAGACACAGGAAAGACAGGTCACAGACTGGGAGAAAATATTTGTGAGGCATATATCAAATAAAGGACTTAAATCCAGAATACTTAATGCATATTCAAACCTCAATAAGAAAACAGACAACCCAGTTAAACAATGAGCAACAAAGACCTGCTTTGGGGCAGATGAAGTAAGTGCTTTCCCTATCCTTCCCTCTAAGTACAAGTAAAAACCTTGGATAGTATATATAAAACAAACACGAGACTCTGAAATGTGGTGAGAACAAAGGCACACTGGCTATGGACATCAAGACCTAAGAAACAACATGGTAGTGAGTTCCTTAGGTGTTTTTGTTTTGTTTTGTTTTTTTGCCACATATATTCCAGACTTGGCAACCAACAAATGCCAACAGGCATAGATAAAACAGGCCAACAGAAGTCTGCTTGCTGTAGCCAAAGGACTGGGAAAGGGGCAGCCTAGAAAGATAGAAAAGTTTTAGACAATATCTAAAACTTTTTTTTAGCCAGACACCACAGAAAAATACTGTGGCCCTTTATATGCCAGCAAAGGCTGATTGAGGAGCTTATATTTTAACTCTCACCAGGCTCTAAATAAGTACCCCAACACCTGTTGGAATGGGTAAGAGAAGGCTTATTAGGAAGCTGGGACTTTTACTCCTGCATTAACAGAATATCCCATCCCCCTCCCCCAACCCAGCAGTGTCAGTGAAGACAATGTGGGGAGCTTGGACTTTCACCCTCCCCTGGAAGTAATGAGGTGCCTCTTCCACTCCTGCTTGAGTAGTATCAGAAGACATCTAGTGGAAAGATAAGACTTTTTCACTGCCCATTGGTCATGAGCCCATGTATCCTGTGTGCAGTAATGGCCATGGAGGGGGAGCTAGAACACCCATGCAACCCAGAAGTAATGAGGAACTCCTCTCCCCTTCCTTTCCAAAAACTTGGACTGCTTTTCCCACCTGACAGTAACTGGCCAGTACTGTCTTCCCCCTGCTGGAAGAGCGTCAGTGGAAGTCAGCTAAAACAACATTTAAGATCCAGCGGCTTATTATAAAACCCAAAATGTCCAGGTTTAAGAAATTGAAAATCACTCATCATGCTAAGAACAAGAAAAATCTCAGTTTGAATTTAAAAAGACAATCTATGAACAATAACACTGAGATAACAAAGATGTTACAATTGTCTGACAGATATTTTAAAGCAACCGCCATAAAAATGCAATTACTAACTAATGAGCAATTACTAACACACTTGAAACAAACAAAAATTACAAAGTCAGCAAATAAACAGAAAATCTCAGGAAAGAAATAGAAGATATAAAGAAGAACCAAATGGCAATTTTGAACTGAGAAATATAATATTCAGTGAATAGATTCATAAGCAGAATGGTAAGGACAGACTTGAAGACAAGAACAGAAATTACCCAGTCTGAAAAACAGAGAGAAAACAGACTGAAAGAGAAAAGAACAGAGCCTGAGAACAGTGGGATATAACAAGATATCTGACATTCATATCATCATAATTTTGAAAGGAGAGGAGACTGAAGGTGGGAGTGAAGAAGTACTCAAAGAAATAATAGATGACAATTTGCCAAATTTGGCAAAAGACATCTACAGATTCAAGAAACTGTTCAGAATAAATTCAAAGAAACCTACACCAAGATACATCATAGTAAACTGAAAACTAAAGACAAAGAAAAAGCTTGCAAGCAAGGAGAAAAGTGATGCATTACCTTTAAAGAGAAAACAATTTGATAGCAATTTCTCATTAAAAAACAAAACAAAACAAAATCCTGGAGGCCAGAAGGAAGTGGCACAATACTGTTCAAGTGCTGAAAAAAGAAAAAGGAATTTTCAACCCAGAAATCTATGTCTATAGAAAATACCCTTCAGGAATTGAGGGGAAATCAAGACATTGGACCCACCAAAAGAATGGCTATAGGAATTTTTCTAAACAGAAAAGAAATGATGAAAAGAGGAGTCACGGAACTTTAGGAAGAAAAGATTGTGAAAATAAAACGGGTAAATACAATATATTTTCTTTCTTTTGCGTTTTCTAAATTATAGTTGATCGTTGAAGTAAAAATCACATGCTCTTTCTGATGTTCTAAATGTATGTAGAAGAAATGTTTAAGAAAAGTATACTATAAATGGGGAAGGGTAAAGGTAATAAAAGTTTCTGTACTTCACCTGAGCTGGTAAAGTGACAATATCTAGACTGATAAGTTATATAATACCTAGAAAAACCACTGAAAAACAAAGCTATAGACAGAGATACACTAAGAGAACCTATAGACAAATTGGAATTGAATTCCAAAAAAATGTTAAAGTAATCCATAGGAAGACAGGAAAAAGAAAACAGAAATGAGTAACAAGAGAGGACAAGAAGGAAACAAAAAGGCAGTGTAAAGCCTTAACATATTACATTAAGTGTAAATGGTCTAAATAAACCAATTAAAAGAGATTGACATAATGGATTAAAAAATATGACCCAGGCTGGGCGAGGTGGCTCACGCCTGTAATCCCAGCACTTTGGGAGGCCAAAGTGGCCAGATCACGAGGTCAGTAGTTCAAGACCAGCCTAACCAACATGGTGAAACCCCATCTGTACTAAAAATACATAAATTAGCTGGGTGTGGTGGTGCACACCTGTAATCCCAGCTATTGAGGATGCTGAGGCAAGAGAATCACTTGAACTTGGGAGGCAGAGGTTGCAGTGAGCCGAGAGCATGCCACTGCACTCCAGCCTGGGCGACAGTGATATTCCATTTCAAAAAAAAAAAAAAAATGACCCAACAATATGCTTCCTACAAGAAATACACTCCAACTAATAACACTGAAGTCAGATTGAAAATAAAAGGATGGCAAAATATTATACAAATAATCAAAAGAAATCTAGGATGGCTATATTAATATCAGATAAAATAGACTTCAAGACAGAGATTATATAATGATAAAAGGGTCAATCCACCACAAAGACATAGCAATCGTAGATGTGTGGGCATCATACAACAGAGCTGCAAAATATGTAAAGCAAAAACTGGTAAATTGAAAGGAGAAATAGACAAATTCACAATTATATTTGGAAACTTCAACACCCCTCTCTCAAAAAAGAACAGAACAACTAGGCAGAAAATCAGCAATGATATAGAAGAGCTCCACTGTACAATCAACTTAACTGACTTGTGTAGAGCACCCAACAACAGCAGAACACATATTCTGTTCAAGTGCCCACAAAACATTTAAACTACGGTGGATCATATCCTGGGCCATCAAACAAACCTCAACAAGTTTAAAAGAATTGAAATTATACAAAGTGTTTTTTCCAACCCCATGGATTTTAAGTAGAAATCAATAGCAGGATGTTAACAGGAAATCTTTTTTTTTTTTTTTTTTTTTTTTTTTTTTT
>NW_016826299.1:62755-82256 GCF_001698545.2 Rhinopithecus bieti
TTTTTTTTTTTTTTTTTTTTTTGAGGTGGAGTTTTGCTGTTGTCACCCAAGCTGGAGTGCAATGGTGCAATCTTGCTTACTGCAATCTCCACCTCCCAGCTTGTGCCTCAGCCCCCTGAGAAGCTGGAATTACAGGTGTGCGCCACCATGCCTGGCTAATTCATGTGTGTGTGTGTGTGTGTGTGTGTGTGTGTGTGTGTGTGTATTTTTATTAGAGGCGGGGTTTAGCCATGTTGGCTAGGCTAGTCTCAAACTCCTGACCTCGGGTAATCCACCCACCTTGGCCTCCCAAAGTTCTGGGATTACAAGAATGAGCCAACATACCTGGCTGATAACAGGAAATCTATAAGCCCTATTGATCACTGTACCTAAACATATTATTACTTCCTGGTAATTTCATTCTTTCCTGAATTCTCTGCATCCTGCAGAGTGCTTAGCATGTGGGAAGTTATTGTTTATATTATGTTTGTATTAGTCAGTGTTCGCCAAAGAAACAGAGACAGTAGAATATATAGATATATGAGGAGATTTATTACAGGAATTGGCTCACTTGATTTTGGAGGCTGAGAAGTCCCATGATATGCCAATTAAAAACTGGAGAAAGGCCAGGCATGGTAGCTCATGCCTGTAATCCCAGCACTTTGGGAGGCCGAGGCAGGCGGATCACCTAAGGTTGGGAGTTCGAGACCAGACTGACCAACATGGAGAAACCCTGTCTCTACTAAAAATACAAAATTAGCCAGGCGTGGTGGCGCATGCCTGTAATCCCAGGTACTCGGGAGGCTGAGACAGGAGAATCGCTTGAACCCGGGAGGCAGAGGTTGCGGTGAGCTGAGATCGCGCCATTGCACTCCAGCCTGGGCAACAAGAGCAAAACTGCATCTCAAAAAAAAACAAAAAAGGCTGGAGAACTAGGAAAGCTGATGGTGTAACTCCCAGTTTGAGGCCAAAAGCCTCAGTGGGATGAGCAGAGGAGGGAGCTGGTGTAAGTTCCAGAGTTGGTGGGCCTGAGAACCAGGAGCTCCAATGTCTGAGAACAGGAGAAAATAAATGTCCCAACTCAAAAAGAGACAGAATTTGCCCTTCCTCTACCTTTGAGTTCTATTCTTGCCCTCAACAGATTGGATGAGGCCCACCCACATTGGGGAGGGTGGAAGTTGTTTACCTATTCCACTGATTCAGATGCTCATCTCTTCAAGAAACACCCTCACAGGCATTCCCAGAAATAAATGTTGTAAAGGTGGCCAGCTGTCTGGCATCTCTTAGCTCAGTCAAGTTGACACTTAAAAGCAGCCATCACAAGCCACTATCCTCAGCAAACTAACACAGGAACAGAAAACCAAACGCCCTATGTTCTCACTTACAAGTGGGAACTGAACAATGAGAACACATGGACACAGGGAGGGGAACAACACACACTGGGGCCTGTCAGAGGGAATCTGGGGGAGGAAGAGCATCAGGATAAATAGCTAATGCATTCTGGGCTTAAATACCTAGGTGATGGGTTGATAGGTGGAGCAAACCACCGTGGCACACATATACCTGTGTAATAAACTACACATCCTGCACATGTACCCAGGAACTTAAAAAAAAAAAAAAAGACTCGGTATAGTGGCTCATGCCTATAATCCCAGCACTTTGGGAGGCTGAGGCGGGTGAGTCACTTGAGGCCAGGAGTTCAAGACCAGCCAGGCCAACATGGCGAAACCCCTTCTCTACTAAAAAAAAAAAAAAATACAAAAATTAGCCGATTATGGTGGCGAGCACGTGTAGTTCCAGCTACTCAGGAGACGGAGGCATAAGAATCGCTTGAACCCGAGAGGCAGGTGGCAGTGAGCTAGGATCACATCACTCCATTCCAGCCTGGGTGACAGAGCAAGACTGTCTCAAAAAACAAAACAAAACAAAACAAGAAACTAGCCATCGCAGTTAATGAAAGAAAGACTTGATATCTCAAATCCATAAAACTCCCTGCATTTCAGGTGCTTCTCTCTGGTTTAAGCCACCATCATCTTGCTCCTAATTGACTCTGCCAGCTTCCTGACGGGGCTGTCTTCTAATCTTGCCAATTCATTCCACATACTGTGAAAGAAAGAACACATTGGGTCATGTTAGTCCCCTGCTTAAACAAAACAAAACAAAAAAACCCTTCATTGCCTCCCCATTGTTCTCAGGCTAAAAAATCCATACATTCGCCTGGCTTTGAAAGCACTTAATTTTCTCTGGCCCCTGCCTGCCTCTAGCCTGCTCACCTACCACGCTGCCCCTCTGCCCTTCATCCCATCACATGCAGCCCCCTGACTTAGTCTGCTCCTCTGTCCACTGAGTCTTCAACTCAAGGTGTCCTCTGCTCACAGAGCTCCTGAGCTACCACTCCATGCAGAGCGTTTGCTTGTCCCCTGCTGCAGCTTAGTCTCACTTCCTCTGGGCAGCCCCTCCTTGCCGTTCTCCTGTGCGTGGCACTGCCTTTTCACAGTACAGTTCCCTTGCCTACTCCTCCGTTCCCTGCTGTGGCCTGGAGAATCTGCCAGCCCGCATGTGCCTAGCACTCAAATGAAGATTCAACTCAGGATTGGATGAACAACCAAAACAGGGTCACCAACTGTACTCCATTAAAAACATACTTTAGTTCTGTCTGGCATGAAGAAATTTATTTTTTAAAACATAAATGAATTTAATTTGACGTTCTTTTTGAATGTTTCATTTGCTTTGATTTCAGATTGAAGAAGAAATAAAGGGGTGTTTGCAGTTTTTGCAGTCTGTTTACTCAACATTTGGCTTCTCCTTTCAATTAAACCTGTCAACAAGGCCGGAAAACTTCCTAGGAGAGATTGAGATGTGGAATGAGGCTGAGAAGGTAAGAGACACACCTTGCACTTCCTCTTCATTTTAGTCGTATGGAAAACACCTGAGAGGCTGCGCTTCTTTGCAGGAGGATGCAATAATTTGTAATAGAAATTTTGAAACTGGAAATTGTGTGATAAATGTATAGGTTGTAGAATGAGGTTATCCCGTTTTCCTTGTGATGGTGATAATAATACCTTACATTTGCTTCACACTTAAAGTTCATATCTGGCTTTTACTTATAGTCTTTCAGTGCTGGTCACTAAGAACTGGTTCAGGTTTTTAAAGAAATCCTCTGATTGCTATAACTCTCGGTTTGTGAGGTTTATTTTAAACCATTGCCTGTTGAGTCATCTTAGTTCAACTGTAGAGTCCCAGGGCTGCATGGTCTAGATGTAGATGTGCATACTTGATGCTGGAGTCCCCTTTATAGTCATGTCCTGTCATGCCCTGCCCTGTGTCTGTCTGAAGACACCCACGCTCAAAGACGTTACATCTAAGCTTTACAAAACCAAGATAAGGAGCTCATCACATTGCTTTTTTTCCTTAATAAACAAAGGATATAGTGTGTTTCCTGTGTTCGCTTTTATTAAAAATGAGGATGGTGTCATGGCCAGATATCCTGCTCTGCCTGTTAGTACTCTCCTTGGAATATAATAGTCCCCACTTATCCATGGAGAATAAGACCCCAAGTGGATGCCTGAAACCCTGGATGGTACCAAGTTGACGGCAATCAGGTTAGGACACCTATCTGTTCGTGCCTTCACCCAGAAATTTAATGCCCTTCCTTTTTTTTTTTTTTTTTTTTTGAGACGGAGTCTTGCTCTTTTGCTCAGGCTGGAGTGCAGTGGCACGATCTCGGCTCACTGCAAGCTCCACCCTCCCAGGTTCACACATTCTCCTGCCTCAGGGCCTCCGGAGTAGCTGGGCTACAGGCACACACCACCACACACCGGCTAATTTTTTGTATTTTTTTTTTCTTTTTTTTGTGTGTGTGTGAGTGTAGTCATACGCATCATTGGATATACACCCAGAGGCTAGAAACAAGTGCAGATAGAGACACGAGATACATACAGAATCAACTGCAAGCCTACCAACTCTCACAGGGATTTAACTCATATTCTCTCTGCCTACTAGCATCCGCTCGCTCGCGGTCTGGGGGAACTACAGGCGCCTGCAGCTCCTCGGGCCCGGGCCTAGCTTTTTGTATTTTATTGTAGGTACGGGTCAGGGCTTATCTCAGAACTCCTGACCTCATGATCCGCCCGTCTCGGCCTCCCAAAGTGCTGGGATTACAGGATTGAGCCACCGCGCCCGGCCTAATTTTTTGTATTTTTAATAGATACGGGGCTTCACCATGTTAGCCAGGATGGTCTCTATCTCCTGACCTCCTGATCCTCCCACCTCGGCCTCCCAAAGTGCTGGGATTTAATGCGCTTTCTTAACTAAGCACTTTTCATGCACTATGGCTGGAACTTTTGCAGTGTGAGGTGCAACAGCAAAACTAGCATGAATTTTTTTTTCCTTCTTCACTAATTCACAACTTACCCAATGGATAGAAGATTTTTTTTTAACCATAGCTCTTAGCAACTTCAGCATAGGATTTTTTTTCCTTATTAAATTGATAACTTTCACCTTTTCACTTAAAGGAAGCATTTTGTGGCTTCACTGTGGCACATCCAGATTGCTAGTAACATAACTCTTGTGCTTTGAGGCCATGGTTAAGGAAAATAAGGGTGATGTGAACGTAATCACTGTGATACTGCACAGTTGATTTGAAACATGACAGCTCGTAAGTGGCTAACAGGTGGGCAGTGCACCCAGCATAGAGACTCTGGACAAAAGGACGAGTCACATCCCAGGTAGGACAGAGTAGGATAGTGCTTTATCCTGCTGCTCAGAGCAGTGCACAGTGTAAAACTTATGAGTTGTTTATTTCTGGAATTTTCCATTTAATATTTTCAGACCTCAGTCGACTGCGGGTAACTGAAACTGAGAAAAATGAAACCACAGATAAGGGGGACTACTGTACTCATGGGAGCTTAACACACAAATACAAGAAATATGAATCAGAGAAGCACTGGATTAATAGTGTAACAATTACTTTTACGTGATTAATAGGTACAGAAGCCAAGCAGAAGCTGCACAAAAGCAGTTTAGCCTTGAGCTCTAAATAGGGCTTTCTCCTCCCCACTGACCCGTGCCCACCCTGAGCTCTTCTTCCACATCCACTGCATGGACAAAGAGGGCCAAATGAGATAGACTACCCTGGGAAGGATGCAGACTCAGTTTACCTAACAGCCATGTGGAAGCAGGAAGAGGAAATGAGGACACAGAACCCAGCTCTGGAGCCATTTTACTCCAGACTTTAAAGTCTGAAAGTACTTTATCTCCATGAGTAAATTATAGAAGATCTCTAAGCGTCAGGATCAAGCATGAAATGGTGATGGTGAGACAGTGGTGGTGATGGTGGTGGTGATGTAGCAATAATACCTACTTCCTGAGGGTGTGGTGAACTTACATGAAGTAATTTACAGGAGTGTTAGGCATAATGCCAGGCACATGTAAGTGCCCAGTAGATGTTAGGTGCTGGTATCATTGTCATTACTCTATTCATTTGAAGTTTGGTGGGGTATGGGGAGCTGAAAAAGGGATGGACCAGGTATAGACCTGGCATGGAGAGGATAGGCTGGAAGTCCCAGCATTTTTGCTCTTTTCTTAACTGATGGGAGTAAATAGTTTAGCAACCAAGCCTGAGGTCACCCAAGGGTGTGACTGGATGGACCTGCTTCTGCTTTTGGGATATTTCTCTCAAATATCTAACCCTGGTCTGGAAATCACTGAGATGAGCATTTAAATATTTTGTTTTCAGAAGTGTCTGAAACAGTTTGAAAGAGACACATCTTGCATGAATCCAATGCTCTTTTGGCTCTGGCAGCTCCTACTGTGCCCTCCTGTTCTGTGTCCTCCAAGGCCCAAGGAACAGCAGTGACCCCTGCTTTATCCTCTTCTCCAAAACTTCGCCTTTCCTTGGCTTTTTAGCCTCTTGCAGTCCCCAGAATTCTTTCCATCACTTGGTATCTGCTGTAGGAGGGCCTCATTTGTCCTGGAAACAGGTACCTGTGTTCCTTCTCCTTTTAGAAACAGAGTGGAACAGCGGAGCATGGCCTCCAGGCCCAGGAAATGTCTCCATGGGGGTGGCTTCCTCTGGTCCTAAGTAGAAAAGAAGCTGCTTCTGTAAGATCAGGCCTATGTGGGACACTCCCAGGATCCCAGAAATAAAATCTCCATCTCTCTCAAGATCATATCCTGACTGAGGTCCTGGGAAAGGCTTCCAGGACTCCAGGAGTCAGCTTTCTTGATGATGGCAGCTTTGGCCCTAAGACTGCCACTGCTTTGATTTCCCCATGAGGCATATCACTCCCAAAAATCTGCCCCCTCATGGGCACCAGTATGATGGAGGCGATGATGGGAGTTTGGCTCGTGTTTTGGCAGTACTTTGGCCAAGGACTTAGGAATGCCCACGTGCTTCCCAGGGAAGCTGGATTCACGGGAATACTGGAAGACTCTGGGAAATTTTTCATTAATACACACTTGCACCCTCACCTTCAATGTGGAACATCTTCACTACAAGCTAAGTTGAAGGCATGTAGTGGCTTAGGCTGGAGACAAAAGTAGAGCCTCATGCTCCCACACCCCTATAAATTATAAGTGACCCTCCCAGACATGTGCAGAGGTGAAGGAAAGACAAAAAAGAAGTAGCGAGGCCTGCCCTCTTGGCCGCCTTACCCACCCAGACTCAGAGTGGAAGAGGGAGTGAGATCAAGGCTTTCCTGCTTTTTCATGTGTGGAGGCCCCACCTACAAGAGGAATGGGTCTTGGAACCGTCACCAGGAGGCAGAAGCTGGTTGTTGTGTAGGGCACAGGGGACCTGTGTTAAGAGGACCAAGCGTCCCCTCCCTAGTGCTTACCTGAAATTCACTGGAACAATTTATAAATGATCTTTTCTCCCCAGTTAAAATGTTTATGTTTCTTGAGAGCAGGTGGCACCTTAATCATCTCTGTGTAGTCCCTGCTCAATACTTTATTGAATGTAAAAGATGCTCAATAAATACATGTTGAACTAACATAGACTGTAATGAAGAGTTATAGTAACTTTTGTGAGCTGTATGTAAAAAAAAATACAATGTATAATTTTATCTTTTTTCTTCTTTTGGAAAAGCAACTACAGAATAGCTTGATGGAATTTGGAGAACCATGGAAAATGAACCCAGGTGATGGAGCATTTTATGGCCCTAAAGTAAGTAGACCATATGCTTCTTTTAAGTAAAATTTAAAAGAAAAATAAATACCCTCTCTAAGAAAACATTATTTAATTTGTAGATTGACATAAAAATCAAGGATGCTATTGGCAGATACCATCAATGTGCTACAATTCAGCTGGACTTCCAACTGCCTATTAGATTTAATCTCACATATGTTAGGTGAGTGAGTGAATGTGATAAATATTATAGTACTAATATTCTAATTGTTTGTCATTTGAGTATTAGCAATACAGAAATAAACATTAGTGAATGTCTAGTTTATGTACTATACACTCAATATATATTTGTTTACCTGATCATAATCCAGTTGGGAATCAACTTGAATTTTCTGGTCTAGTAGGGGGAGGAAGATAACTAAACATGAGCATAGAGATATGAACAAAGTACCATGAAAACATAATCCAGGCTGCTGACTCTCCCTGAGTTACAGAGGGGAAGACTTCACAAAATGCTGGCATTGGGTCTGTGTCTTAAGGATGAGATGTTTTCTTGAAAAAGCAGAGGAAAAAAAGGCAATTTTATCACTGTAAGCCAACTTCTTTAAAAAAAAAAAAAAATAGAGTAGAATTAACTCTGTGTGTGTGTGTGTGTGTGTGTTTGTGTACAGCTTAATGATTATGATTCTGTTATTCTCTTGTGCTGCTCCTTTGTGGTCACACATTCGTCCTACTCCTAACCGCTGACTACCATTAATGCATTCCCCATCAAGATAGTTTTGCCGTTTCCAGAATGTCATGTAAATGGAGTCATGCAGTATAGAGCCTTCTGAGACTGGCTTCTTTCACGTAGCACAGTGCTGTGGAGATTCATCATGGTTTTGCATGTATTGCTAGTTTGTTCCTTTTTATCACTGACTAGTATGCCACTGTGGATCCAGTCTCTCATTTAAGGGTGTTTGGGTTGCTTCCAGTTCTTGGTGATTATGAATAGAGCTGCTTTGTGTGTAGGTTTTTGTGTGAATAGAAGTTTTCATTTCTTTAGGTTAAATACCTGGGAATGGGTCATATGATAATTGGATATTTAATTTTGTAGAAATTGCCAAACTGTTTTCCAGAGTCGCTGCACCATTTTGCATTCTCACCTGCAATGTGTAAAGAGTTCCAGATGTTCCACATCCTTGCCAGTACTTGGTATTGTCAGGTTTTGTTTGTTAAGCAGTTCTACTAGGTGTGTAGTAGTATTTAATTATGTTTTGATTTTACATGTTTTTAGTGGCTAATGATGTTAACATGTTTTCATGTGCTTTGAGACTCCGTCTCAAAAAAAAAAAAAAAAAAAGATAAAAAATGGTACACTTGTTTAGGACACTTACCATGAATGGAGCTTGCTTAACTGGAAGTTGCTCCAGGCGAGTCAGTAAGTTGTAAGTATATGTGAAGGCCAAGGACATTAGTATATGCTACTGTAGACTTTATAAACACTGTACATTTAGGCTACACTAAATTTAAATAACTTTTTTCTTCAATAGTAAATTAACCTTAGCTTACTGTAACTTTTTTACTTTATACATTTTTGACATTTTAAAACTTTTGAATCTTTTATTATAACACTTACCTTACACAAATACATTACAGTTGTACAAAATATTTTCTTTATATGTTTATTCTATAAACATTTTCTATTAAAAGTTTAAAATTTTTTACTTTTAAGTTTTTTTTTTGTTGAAAACTAAGACGCAAACACATACATCAGCCTAGTTCATATATCAGCCTAGTAGCCTAGGCCTACATAAGGCCAAGGTTATCAATATCACTGCCTTCCACGTCCATTTCTTGTCCCATTGGAAGGTTCCAGGGACAGTAACACTTGGGGCTGTCATCACCCATGATAATAGTGCCTTCTTCTGGAATACCTCCTGAAAGACCAGCCTCAGGCTGTTTTACAGCTAACTTTTTTTTTTTAAGTAAGTGAAAGAATACTTACCTTAGATAACAAAAGTACAGTGTAGTAAATACATAAACCAGTAACATAGTTGTTCATTATCATTATCAAGTATTATGTACAGTACATAATTGTAGGTGCTGTCCTTTTATACAGCTGGCAGCGCGGTAGGTTTATCACCACAAACACCTGAATAATGGGAAGATTTTTAGCTCCATTATAATCTTACTGGACCACTGTCATATATGTGCTCTGTTTTTGGCCAGAACACTGTTACGCAGTGCACGACTATATATATATACAGGCACACCTTGTTTTATCGTGCTTCGCTGTATAGCACTTCACAGATGTTGCATTTTTTTATAAACTGAAGGTCTGTGGCAACCCTGTGTCAAGCAAGTATATCAGTGCCATTTTTCCAACAGCATGGGCTTACTTCATGTCTTTGTGTCACATTTAGGTAATCTTTGCAGTATTTCAACTTTTTCATTATTATTGTATCTGTTATGGTGATTAGTGATATTTGATATTACTATTGTAATTTTGGGGGGGCGCCATGAACTATGCCAATTTAAAATGGTGAACTTTCTCAATGAATGTTGTCTGTTCTGACTGCTCCACTGGCCACTCCCTAATCTCTCTCCCTCTCCTCAGCCTTCCCTATTCCCTGAGGCACAATAACATTGAAATTAGGCTAATTAATAACCTACAACAGTCCTTAAATATTCAGGTGTAAAGAAGGGTCATAAGTCTCTCACCTTAAATCAAAAGCTAGAAATGATTAAGCTTAGTGAGGAAGGACTGTTGAAAGCCCAGACAGGCCAAAAGCTCGGTCTCTTGCACCAGTTACCCAAGTTGTGAATGCAAAGGAAAAGCTCTTGACGGACATTAAAAGTGCTACTCCAGTGAACACAAATGATAAGGAAGTGAAACAGCCTTCTTGCTGATGTGGAGTAAGTTTCCCTGAAGCCAAAGACTAATCCAGAGCAAAGCCCTAATTTTTCAATTCTGTGAAGACAGAGAGGTGAAGAAGCTGCAGAAGCAAAGTTTGAAACTAGCAGAGGTTTGTTCATGAAGTTAAAAGAGCCATCTCCAGGGCCAGGTGCACTGGTTCATGCCTGTAATCTCAGCACTTTGGGAGGCCAAGGCAGGTGGATCACCTGAAGTCAGGAGATCGAGACCAGCCTGGCCAACCCTGTATGGTTGGTGAAACCCAGTCTCTACTAAAAATACAAAAATACAAAAAAAAAAACAAACAAAAAAAAGCTGGGTGTGGTGGTGGGTGCCTGTAATCCCAACTACTTGGGAGGCTGAGGCAGGAGAATCGCATGAATCCAGGAGACAGAAGTTGCAGTGAGCCAAGATCATGCCATTGCCCTCCAGCCTGGGCAACAAGAGTGAAACTCCCATCTCAAAAAAAAACAAAAAAAATCCATCTCCATAATATACAAGTGCAAAGTGAAGCAACAAGGGCAGATGTACACACTGCAGCAAGTTATCCAGAAGATCTAGCTAAGACCAATGATGAAGATGACAACACTAAACAACAGATTTTCAATATATATGAAACAGCCTTCTATTAGAAGATACCCTCTAGGACTTTCATAGCTAGAGAGGAAAAGTCAATGACTGTCTTCAGAACTTCAAAGGATAGGCTCACCCTCTTATTAGGAGCTAATGCAGCTCATGACTTTAACTTGAAGCCAATGCTCATTTACCATTCAGAAAATTTTAGAACCCTTAACGAATGATGCTAAATCTACTCTGCCTGTGTTCTAGAAATGGAACAACGAAACCTAGATGGCAGCACATCTGTTTACAGCATAGTTTACTGAATGTTTTAAACCTACTCTTGAGACCTACCGCTCAGGGAAAAAAAAAAAAAAGATTTATTTCGAAAGATTACTGTACATTGACAATGCACCTGGTCATCCAAGAGCTCTGATGGAGATGTACAAGGAGATTAATGTTTTTTCATGTCTGCTAATACAGCATCCATTCTGCAGCCCATGGATCAAGGCATAATTTTGACTTTCAAGTCTTGTTATTTAAAAAAATTAATTTTGGAAGGCATACTACATACTACATGTCATACACATTAACAACCTCATAAGCAATATTATAATTTTTGTTTTCAATCATAGTTCCTGTTTTAAAGAGCTTAGGAGAACATTATTATTTATCAAATATTTACCATATCTGTTGATCTTGTTTCATTCTTGATGTTCCAGGGTTCCCTCTAGTATCATTTCTCATGTATCTGAAGATATAACAGAAAAAAAAGTTTATTTAAAGCAGGTCGGTTGGAGATGAATTGCCTTATTTTATTTCATGTGAGAATGTCTTTATTTTGTTGTACTTTCAAAGAAAATAACCTTCTTCTTTGATTGTACAATTCTGGGTTGATAGTTACTTACTTTTAATATTTTAAAAATATTGTTTAAAAATATAAATTAGTAGTATGGCAAGAGGATACTTCTGAGGTTAATGCAAACTTTGAACACTCATGTTCTTTTTTTTTTTTTTTTGAGATGGAGTCTTGCTCTGTTGCCCAGGCTGGAGTGCAGTGGCACAATCTTGGCTCACTGAAACCTCCGCCTCCTGGGTTCAAGCAATTCTTCTGCCTCAGCCTCCTGAGTAACTGGGACTACAAGCATGCACCGCCATGCCTGGCTAAACTTTGTATTTTTAGTGGAGTCAGGGTTTCACCATGTTGGCTAGGCTGGTCTCGAACTCCTTAACTCCACCCACCTCAGCCTCCCAAAGTGCTGGGATTACAGGCGTGAGCCACCGCTCCTGGCCCAGAACATTCATCTTCTAATTTAAAAACAGAGACATCTATTTTTTTGTTAACCTTTGTTGCATCTCATTTCCAGAGTAGACATGAAATAAAATGTATGTAGTGAAAATACAGAACAATTTTGATGCTTACCATGAGATAAATATTAGAACATTACTGCTCCAATGATTTAGTGAGGATCTTGAAATAAATTCTGAAGTCTTCCAATGTTTACATTTATTGGAGGGGTTCCTGAGTTCTATCAAGTTGTTTTTTTAAGTCTTGTTCTCATCTTGTGCATAAATGTTAATATTTCCCAAAGTAAAACTTAGCTTTCTTACTTTTACTTTTTATTAAATTTAATACAAAATATGACCTGAGTAGTTAAAAAATATTTTACATTATTTGCAGTAAGATGTCATTATCCCTGTTCAAAGAGCAAATTTTAAAACTTCAATCTGGGTGAAAGATTGGCTAGTTTTACAGAAAGATTTGCCACCTTAAACTCAAGCTGATTTTTCTATTTTTATGTAAATAACTGAGATGCTATCTTATTAATTCTTCCAAGGTCATGTTTGTGAAATAAACATTACCTGAGAGCTTTCCTGTCATCTACACTATATGTTGTTTACAGTGTTGAACAAATTTGAGTTCGTAAGTTGTAATGTGTCCTCATATGGTCTATTCTATTTGCATGTGTGCCACTACACACTGAGATGATAATGCTGTACAGTTCTAAATGGTAGCAGTTTCTGTAGGCTGTAGGCTGAAATATTTTTGATGAACTGATTAGTTTGGGGATTTTATTTTTTAAGTTGTATATTTTCTTGCAAAGTAAAAACACAAAAAGTATTGTTACACATCCTTCTGGCTTTTATGGTTTCTGATGAGAAATATGCAGTAATTTGAGTCACTTTTCCTTTATGTGTCACATGATTGTGGTGTGTCTGACTGTGGACTTACTCAAGTTTATGTTGCGGAGGTTTGAACTTCTTGGATCTGTAAGTTATTGGTTTGTGAAAGTTGGATAGTTTTCAGCCATTGTTTTTCCATATTTCTTTTCTGCTATATCGCTTCTTCTGGGACTCAGGTGACCTGAATATTAGGCCTTTTGGCATTTTTCCAGTTTTCTGAGGCTGTTTATGCTTCCTTTGGTCTTTCACCAACTCTTTATCATCTCTGTTGCTACTGAATCCATCTAATGACTCTTTAAAACTTTCTGTCATTGTAGTTTTCAGTTCTACAATGTCTGTTGCTCATATTTTATATTTCTTGCTGAGACTTTAAGCCTTTCCAGTCACTCCAGGTGTGTTTACCCTACTTTTTAGGGTACAGTTATAATGGCTGTTTCTAGCCTTTGGTAATTCCATCATTTGTGTTTTCTTGCGCTGGACTGTTGTTTGTCTTTTCTTCTCACAAACTGAGAATTTTCCAATGATTCATACGCTAAGTAGTTTAGGATTGTATCCTGAACATTTTGAATATTATGTTATGAGATGCTGTATCTTCTTTAAATCCTAAGGAGGTTGTCTTGTTTTGGCAGTGAATCTGCCTGGTTAGGTTCAGGTGGAAATTTCCAACCACTTTTGTGGGCTGTGGTTCGGTGTCAGGTCAGTTATCGAAGCCTTTATAGTGATATTCAGATCTGTTCCATGTGTTCGCCACCCACTGGCCAAGTCCCATAGGTCACACCATGTGCCAAAATGGAAAAGCTGGGATTTGACCCCTAACTTTCTGTTGATTGGTCCAGTGGAGTTAGTAGAACTCTGAAAAGTCTAATCTCTCCCTTTTGGAGGAACAAGGGTCACAACTATTAGTAAGAAGTCAAACCTTCAGGATCAGTCCTACAACAAAATTCTTTAGGGCCATCAGAATGCAAGTGAAACTCCTCATTTAAGGAGGATGTGGAGGAGAAACAAATCAGCCCAGCCAGCCATCATAGGTGTTGTGTGGCAAATGGCGAGTAGGCAAGCAAAGGTGAAAGCAGTGGATTGCAGATCAGGTAAGAAACGATGACAGTTGGAGCCAGGTGGCATAGAGATGAACAAAGTAGGGGTACTGGGAGTGTATTTTGGAGGAATAACTGATGTGATTTGCTCAGGCTTATGTATAAGAGGAGAGAGAAGCATCAAGGTCATCACCATAGTTGAGTAAGGGTTTTTCCCTAAAAAAGCAGTGATGGATGAGAGTGTGCTGTTGTCATTCATTACATTCAGCATGCAGAAGGGCATCAGATAAAAGTTAACATTCATTCCTGTGAAATGAACAAAAATTTCCTTACCATGATAAAGAGCCTTTATCAGAAAACAGCAATAACATCTCAGCACAGTTGGGAAGAAGATGAATATGACTACTGTTTGTATTGTTACTCAAAATTATTCTAGGATTACAAATACATGAAAGAGATAAAAAGAGATAAAAAAGAGATAAAATTATTTGTAGATGTTAAAATATAGAGAAATCCAACAGAATCAAATGGAGAAAATGGGGACTAATAATAAAGGAAGGTAGAAATGCAAAAATCAATTTGGCTTTATAATATTAGCAATAATCTAGGAAATGCAATGGAAAAAAACATTTCAGAAGCAACAGCAACAACAAAATAGAAAATATGAATAAACTTAACAATAAATAAAAATATAGTCATGCGTCCCCATAAATATAGTCATGACAGGGATATGTTTTGAGAAATGTGTCGTTGTGTGAACATCACAGAGTGTACTTACACAAACCTAGATGATAATAGGGCACTACACACTTAAGCTATATGGGATAGCCTATTGCTCCTAGCTACAAACTTTTACAGAATGTTACTGTACTGAATGCTGTAGGTGCTTGTAACACAAATCACTAGATGATAAGAATTTTTCAGCTTCTTTATAATCTCATAGGACCACCATCATATGCAGTCCATTGTTGACCAAAATGTCATTAGGCAACACATGACTATAGATGTTATTTATAAGCATACACTATAAAATTTTCTCAAATACCATAAAAAAGAGTTATTTAAATGAAGATTCATACCACACTTTGGAATGAGAAGAATCAACATTTGTGAAGTTATTCTCTTCAAACTTATCTATTAATCTAATTGTAAGCAAATCCACTGGGGTTATTTTGGGGAAATTTGGCATTCATTGCAACGTTTATCTGATAGCATAGATGTGTAATCATAGTTTATATCACTATTTGCTCTTCTTAAGTCTAGACATGATTAAAAGAGATGATGGGACAGAAATTTTGGATACCCAGGCTCTGCGAAAGGATCAGCTTGCTTCTCTTTCTTCCCCACACAAAATCAACATGATGTAATATTCAGTAATATTTCATACTGGTTTCAATTTGTGGGATTAATTTCTTCATATACCTGCATAGAAATGGACTCAAGCCGCCCACCCCCACCCCAAAGCTTCCTGTAGGGTCTAGACAGAGGGTTTTGCCTGCAGTTATTTTATAATGGCTCTTAGCAGAAATGGCTGGCAGTGATGATATCCAGTTTTAACTCATTTGAAGTAGGTTTAATGAATGGGTTTCTCTGTTTTTATTTGTTTGTTTTACTTTATTATTTATTTGTTAAATTTGTTTTGTTTATTTTAGTAGTAGCTAGCTGGTATAAGTTTTAGATAAAAATTTGTCAGAAGAACTTTGTGTCACATGTTACATTTGTTGCAATAATGTGAAATTTATCTTTCTGAGAAACTTGTGCAGAGATCTTGAAATGGCTGACTTCATTACAATTAAGTCATCATTTGCTTTTTTCATTTTTTTTTTCCTAAGGGGGAGAGGGAATAATTAAATGTAAGGTATACCTCACGAGGGTTTCAGGGAATTTGACCAGTGGACTTCAAGAACACATATCAGGAACATTTTTAAAATGAAGATTATAATGTGGGAGATAGTGGCAAGAATGGGGGTGCATTTAGATCAGATGAGATTGGCTGGGAGTTGACATTTTGTGAAGCTGAGAGAGGGTATGTGGAAGTTCATTATACTGTTCTCTCTACTTTTGTATATGTTTCAGTGTTCTCTAATTAAAGTTTTTAAAATAAAAGAAAAAAAGATTAGCAAACAAAGCAATGAGAAAACAAGACAGTCACAGAACAAATAAGGTTAATGGAGAGATATCTGATATCACTAATCTAAATCTATTCTCAAAATATAAGGCTAGAAGATAGTTACTGACTCTTAGGAAAAGACTTAAACGTATAATTTTCATTTTTTAGTAAGGATGGGGATGATAAGAAGAGACCTGTGATCATTCATCGAGCCATTTTGGGATCAGTGGAAAGAATGATAGCCATTCTTTCGGAAAACTATGGGGGAAAATGGTAAGTGATACGAAAAAAAAAAAGCTATATGTCTATTATTCTTTTTAATTTTATTAATTTACTTATTTTCCTTTTAAAATATTTCTATTCTTAAAAAATCATGTGTAAAAAATCAAAGTAGTAACAAAAGAAAGGGCATTTCCTGCCTTATAATTAGCAAGTATCCAAACAACAAATAAAGAATTCTTATTCCATTTGCCAGATCAGAAAACAAAACTAAGGGAGAGTGGCATAAAAATGTACCATTTACCTTTTGCGGGACTCAGTAGAATTAAAGTTATCTTTTTGCCTATTTCAAGCCCTTCAGAGATCTAGTTGCTATCTTGAAAACATGTGACCCACACTCCTAGGTACCACCTCTTGCTCTCCAGCCATCCTTCCTTCAACCCATATTGTTTGCCTTTGGGGTTCCCTACAGCCACTGAGGAGGAAAACATGTAAACCTGATTCATAAATGGCACAAACTCAAAGAGGATGACTTAGCAGCACAGCCCAATTAGGATGACAGTGGGGAAAGGAAGTGTCCTAAAGTGCAGAATTTTGAGTGGTGCATCTTGTCCTTTTTGCCTGGAAGGAAGAATGGCCGGAGGTATGGAGCTACATGGATGCATGGGCTCTAGTTACTGCTTTGGCCACAAGGTCAAAGATCTAGAAGTAATTAGACTGAAAAATAAATTACATAGATTTGGGAAGCAGAAATGTGGATGATCACTCACAATGGGCCAACAGAGATGGTATTGCCATCAAAAGGCTCCCACTGTTGAGGAATTTTTTCAATATTCTAATACAAGAGGACCCATTCTGTTAAAAATCAGCTTATTCTTTTTCCCTAGTTGTTGCTTAGTGGCTCATGGGCAAAGTGGCCACTGGTGGATGTGCATGGGCTCAACAATATGGACTTTGCCACACTAAGTTCCATCTGGCTCCATCTCTTCTGAGGATTCTGGTTGCCATCAGTAATGATTAATTGTGATCCCCCAGGATGGTACCATAACCTGGGGGAACAGCCAGTGGTCTTGTAGCAGGTTGATTACATTGAATCCCTTTCGTCATATAAGGACCAATGCCTCGTTCTCACTGAAGAGAGACCCTCTGTGGATTTTGCTTTGCTCTTCTTTGCTGCCATGCTTCTGCCAGTGGCACCAAGTATATACTTATGTGCTGCCAGAAACACAACAGTGCTTCTGACTATGAAAGAGATTTTATAGCAAATAAGTAAAGCATTGCACTGACATTCTGGGATTCACTACTATCACCATGCATTCAGAAGCAAGTGGCTTTACTAGCAGTTATGGCACCAGCTGGCAGACAACATCTTGTGATGATGCATCCTAGTGTGTGGAAATGCTGCAAACCAGTAACCACCTGTGAAATTTCTACCTCCCATTCCATTTTTAGAAATTGGCTGAGCATCTGGTCATGCAATTTAGTTCTCTTTTCAGAAACTACTGCCCCCAGTGCTACTATTGCTGGGCGCAGTCCCTGCAGCTCCCATTGTGGACACTGGGTACTGGATGATACTGCTAGGGTCACTGCAACCAGTTCCGCCAAAAGCTCCATGTCTCTGCATCACCCTTCCTTGACAGAATGGATTCCATGTGGTGCATCCTTCTCCACTCTGTCTTAAGTCAAAGTGCCATGTTTATACATTAGCAGAACCTAGATCACACCCATGCATACTAGCATTCATGCCCAGTAAGGCTGGGGAAGCAAATTTTTGAGCAGGAAACATAAGGTGGGAAGTGTCCCAAACAAAGTGTCTTCCAAAAGTCCTGGGTAGCTGGAGAGTCTGTGTATATTACTGATATTTTGTGATCAAAGAGAAATACAGTTAGGTATCATGGAGTTTCTAGGCTATTGAAGTTACAGTTAACCCAAAAGTACGGATATGAATATGTGTGCCACCTGAGTATGAGTTAACATGTTTATATTTCTTTCCAGTTGGTTTTAAACAGTTTACCATAGGTGAGAGATGATGGTGTCTTGCATTAGAATGGTTGCAGTGAAAGTGGTTTAAAAAAAAAAAAAAACGAGAACTAGTGAAATAGGAGATGGAGTGGGAGACAGGAGGTGGTTGGGGCCAGTGCACTGAGCATGCCTTCCTTTGTTGCAGAGACTGAGGTATAATCCCTGCACTTCATACATCCAGACTTCAGACAGCAGTCAGGCTTGTGGGGAAATCTCCCCAGAAGCCAAAAGTAAAGATGGCTAAAATGTGAGTCCTTTAGGGAAGTAGGGCTGAGGATGGGGTAAGGACAGAGCTCAAAAGAAAACATGTACTTTCCATTATATAACCTGTATTTCTGTGTTTTACCATTTATCATGTATTATTTTGTGTTTGTAATTTGAGAATAAATATATAAATATGCACATTCATAAAGTGCTATCTGAAATAGTCCTCTTTGCATATCCTTTCACCTTCAGACTAAATACTCACTAAGACAGGGAAAAGGCAAACATGCCCCATAGCGGACATTGCTTATACCTACCCTGCCATTTTTTTTTTTAGAAAAATTGTATTTTGAAATAATCATAGGTTCACACGTCGTTGTAAGAAGTTATACAGAGGCCGGACGTGGTGGCTCACACCTGTAATCCCAACACTTTGGGAGGCTGAGGTGGATGGATCACCTGAGGTCAGGAGTTCGAGACCAGCCTGGCCAACATGGTGAAACCCCATCTCTACTGAAAATACAAAAATTAGCTGGGTGTGGTGGCAATGGCTGTAATCCCATTTACTCAGGAGGCTAAGCCAGGAGAATCACTTGAACTCAGGAGGCGAAGGTTGCAGTCAGCCGAGATCGCACCACTGCACTCTAGTCTGGGTGAGCAAGACTCCATCTCAAAAAAAATAAAAAAGTTATACAGAGAGGTTCAGCACACTCTTTACCAAGTTTTCCCCAATGGTAACATCTTGCAAAACTAGATACAGTATCACAACCAAGAACTAGACATTGAGACTATCCACCAACCTTGTTCAGATTTCACCAGCCTCACATGCACTCATTTGTGTGAATGTGTATGTAGCTGTGTCACATGGACAGATGGTGTAATACCACCAGTCAAGTTACAGGACAGTTCCATAACTTGTAAGGCTCCCTCCTGCTCCCCTTTTTTCCCCACACTCAAACCATCCCACCCCTGTCCTCTTATCTGACAACACATGAACGTGTTCTCTAGCTCCATCATTTTGTCATATAAAGAATATTACATAAATGAATTTATACAGTACACACACTTTTGAAGTAGGCTTCTTTTCACTCAGTGGAATTCCCTTGAAAGCAATCCATGTTGTTTTGAGATAAATGAGTTGGTTCCTTTTTTTTTTTTTTTTTTTTTTT